>NC_142185.1:14965983-15117209 GCF_026936395.1 Plectropomus leopardus | reverse complement strand
GCCAACTATTTACACTTTTTCTAAAGGGGGGCAATGACTTGTCCCTTCTCCAGCAAGGACATATCCTCTTAAAGGAGGAACTTGGCATAAAAAACTCCCCAGGGGAGGTTTACTGACGAAGCAGACTATTGTTCAACGGACTCACACAAAAGGCAAGCTGACGCTCAGAAGGTGACGAACGCTGGCCAAATAAAAGACACACGCACGCACACACAAAAACATCCTTCATCATTTATGTTTTCAGTGCTAATAAACATGCTCCAATTTAGTAAGCAGCTCCTGTTTATCAGACTGATTCAGGAAACAAACACAGGAGTTAGAGAACTACATCTCACTGAAGATACAGTTTTAAATAAAGGGTACAGCACTTAAGCCTGACATAAAATGAGTCCAAAAAGAAAGGTTTAATTGGACTGGAAGCCAAGCCCAAGATGTTACCCCTCCTGTCCTAACACTGATGCCACATGACGTCCCCACAATACTGACTAGGAAGTAAATTAACCTGGTAACATGATGCTAAAAAGAATTCAACTGACAACCTCCACAGCTGAAAGAACAGCATACATTTCTCAAGAGAATCTCCTTTCCAAATGAAGATGTTTGAGTCTCGTTCGAGTTGTGTCTTTGAAAAGCTTATCACTTTAATTTGCATAATAAATGATAAGCATTACATGGGCAAAAGCAGGTATCATTTTTGAGGCGAACATGCATTACACCTGAGAGCTTTGTTTGCTGAACAACATTGTTGTCAAACTAAAGACTGTCCAAGCTTGACACATCACACAGTCCGTACATTCTCTGAAGTATTTCTGACACTGTGTAAGAGTCCACTGATATTCTCATCCCAGGAGAGTAAGTGCTCCAAGATGTCCTGGTGGGCAATTATCTTACGACACATTTTGAGGTCTGCAGTTTCTCTCTTTTTCTTGGTCTCACTCCCAAATGTTTTCTGTAACTCCTGGTAAGGGCATCACGATGACGTGAGCTCAACGTTCTGTTTCTCTCCCTCAAACCCAAATGATTTCAATCCACCACAGTCTAGTCGGGCCAATCAATCTACTCTGAAGATGAAAACATCGGCAACCAATCAGGGACTGGGTTATAGTGGATGACGTAGCATGAGTTTTTTTTTTTGTTTTTTTTTTTTATGTTTCTCTGACTGGATTTGGGAAAATACAAATACAATATTTATTGTTGTTTGGCCACTGATTGCCCTAATGGAGAAGCAGATATGAGAGGCTGCAAAGCTGGGGATCATGGCCATGCAGATCAGTATTGACAATGCTTCAGACATACAACAAGGACGCTGCCAGCTGATATTCTGCAGTCCAAAGGCAGCTAGGTGCTGAATGAGAAATGGTGAAATAACACAAAACAAATCTGAAAAAACTGAAAGGTTTGTGGTAGATAACTTTTTTTAGAAAAGGTGTGACAACTAAAGTAACTGTCCATTATAGACTTTCATTATGCTGTAGCTCTTTTTCTTCATTTAATTGAAGTCATAGTTGATGGAAGATGGTTTTCTTAATAGCTGCAATACATTAATAAGTTTGATAGCACAATAGTTTAAAGTGTTGAACATGACTGAATTTGAAATCTTTGCACTTGGTGTACTGGTCATTGCATTCTGCAGCAGTCATGGTGTATGCAACAAACAATACACCAGTTTGTTAGGTGCACAGAAATAATTTTTACGTTTTTTATGCCTAAATTTTACCCCAGTTGTTAAAATTTTGTAAATTAAGTCCTGCAGTGTTTCTCAACAAGTTATTTGCGGACATTTGCCAAAATTAACAGACCATTGCAAAGACTAAACAAAAAATATTTTGATTGTAATAATTTTATGTACAATGTGCACAATTTTTCAGAAAGTTGATACTGTCTTGTGGCATGTTAGTGCCACAAAAAACACCCCTGAAAGGGTGTTAGAACCTACATTCATAAAGGATTTCCATCATATTTTTCTTGCCTGGTGCAACATGACTCCCTCTGAGCAAGGACACCAGTACAGCAGCACCACCCATCCAAACCACATTCTCACAGATAAACCCTTCAAAATGAGTTTTTACTAGAACAAGGAGGAGCATGATGGCACAGCATTGCTGGCATGTTACAGGCTTGCTGGCAGGGTCGTGTTTATTTCCTAGCCTGTGGGCAAAGAGAGCTGGCTTGTCTGTTGAATGTGTTATGACTGCAGCATGGAAAAAGAATGTGTGTGTGTGTATGGCTAAAAAATGTCATCAGACTCTCCACAGCTGGGAGGACGAAACGTGTGCTTATGACAACCACACTGTAAACTCCGCCGAGGGCCAAGTAAAAAATGCGCCTAACACTGCAGAGGAACAGTGGACCTCATAAACTGAGACAGCTGACTTTCCAAAATGTATACTGTCATCCTGAAATGAGTCTCTTCAATTTACACAGTACTTGTACCGCTTTAAAATAGTTCTCCCTCGTTCTTCAATGTCCTGAACTGAAACGTTACCTACAGTGACTAAAACAAGGCCAACGGCTCTAGGCTGAACCACAGCTGGGTTCTGGCAACAAAATCCCAGAAAAGCATAACAAATCTTTTGGCAGTGAGAGTGCAGTAAAGTTTATGAAATGGTATCTTATTGTTTTCTTCAACACTACCTGGTAACTTAATATTTCACACGGTGTGAAATCATACGGTTCACCACCTCAACTTGATAAGCAAAATATTTGGTTGCAGTGAATTCTGAAGTCCCTCCTTTGCAGATTATTTATTTAGCTGGAATAACCAGCTGTGACATAGATGACAAACACTGTGGCTTTTTAAAGTACACAAATTACCAAATGAGAAACAGACCTCAAATTCCAGACAGCCAACAACTTACACACGGAACGGGGTCACGACTCAAATTGCTTGTAAAAAAAGAAACCATCCCTGTATGGAAAATGGGTTTTTGAGAAGGCAATACAGCCGACTAAACTGTTAACACTTTGTACAGTATTTTATAAAAGTAACTGTGGATTACAGCTTTCCATCATATTTGAACTATAAGAACACCCACAAAAAAAGAAAAAGCAAGTGACATAGGAGGCCACCTATGGCGCCACCCAGTGAGAACTGCCCCCCATTTTTCTGGATATCTAAAAAAAACTAGGTTAAATTATGGAGTGGAGTGTGTGTGGACAGCATTAAGGCCCTGACACACCAAGCCAACAGACAGCTATTGGTATGGAGAGCTACTTCCACTCATGCAGGCGCAGAATGTACGTGCTGGTTGGCCATCGATGTAGACTTTGCTGTGTGTTCATGTGTAACCTTTTGGCTGATGCACAGACAACACATCAGTCGCTGGTAGTTCTTTGATGTTTATTTGGTGTGTCTGGGCCTTAATAGTTCGAGAAAATGAAAAGGAAAAAGCCACCTGGGGCACATTAGAAAGAAAGAAACAAGAAAATTAAATTAGCGAATTTGAACATACTCTATTCTCATATTGTTTGTTACTTATTATTAGTGTCTGTTCGATGAGTTCTTTATTCATGGTAACTTCTTATTAGTTCTTGCTAGTAATAAATACAACAAATATTAGGTATGGCACTGTTTGCAAGTTATAGTTTTTTTCTAATAATTACAAGCTAATTTGCTTGATTTTTGTTATAAAGAGGTACCTTTGTATTTTGTATTAAACATTGCTTTCTCTAGAAGTCACCTTCAGGTCTTTAGAATTTTGTTGCATAGTTTCAACGGACACATGCAGCAACACAGAGACTAGATCCACCTGCTGGATACTCACACAGGTGAAGTCTTGGTTTTGCCATGAACCTCCTCTTGTTCCTCGTCTGAGCTGCTGCTGGCTGTGGCCTCAGAGTCCAAAGCCTCCTGCAGGCCTCTCAGCACCGCCTGGCTGGAGCGGCTGAACTCTGTGAGCTCCGAAAAGAAAGATGAGGCTGTGGACGACTCTGGCAAAGAACAATTAGGTTCACTTCCCACTTGTGGAGGTAGTATACCAGAATGTATGGAGTCCGAGTTGTCCAGAGAGACACCTCCATGTTGACAGCACCTTGTCAGCCCCTCTAGCTGCTGACTACAGTGTAGCAAAGCGTGATCTCCTAGCAGAGCTTGTAGTCTCCTCTGCAGACTCTTAGCTCGGCTCTGCAGACCTGCCTGCCTGGAGAGCTGCTCCTTCACAGCCCCCTCCAGCACAGCTCTGCATGTAAGCTGGTCAGAGTTTACCATGCTACTGCAAGGTTTCACCGAAGACAGAGGAGGACAGCCCATTCCAGCCACCTTCCCCTGTGTCAGTGTCGATGGGTGTGCAATGAAGGAAGTGTCCTGGGAGTTAATCTCCCCTTGGGAATACAAAAGAGGAACACTGGTAACGATAAGAGGGGGGTGATGCACATCACCACCATCTGGCCCACATTCAGGAGCAGCACTGCGTCCATGAAGAAGACAAGCCTCTTGGCTATTGTACTCAGGCGCAGAGACTAAAAACATGTCTGGTACACCTGGGAACACGCAGGCCACCTGATGAGAATCTCTGAGGCCTTTATTGAAGGAGACGAGGCTGAGGAGCGAAGCAGGGCTGGGGACCAGCACTGTCTCACACTGGCTGGCAGACGCCTGCAGACATGGGTAAAGCACAGGGTTGTCAGGGACATCCAGGGGGCCCAGAGGGAGAGAGGAGTCCAGAGAGGGAAATGGGGAAAGGTTCAGCCACATTTTCTGGAGGTCATCGTCATCTGTTGATCTCATCTGAGACTCCAACTCAGTGCTGCACATGGCTCTTCCTTCTGAGTCCATTCTGACAGGAGGTGAGGACAGGTGGATCCCATGGCCATCTTTCAGGATTCTGGTCAGGGCTGGGGCCATAACACTGATGGTCTGGGAACCAAAGACAGCAGACTTCACAGACTGCACCTTAAATCACCTGGCAATGAAAAAAAAAATCACATTAAATTTGCCATTCTGATGCAAAATGAGTAGCCAAATACGTGAACGTCAACTTGCTCATTTTGACACTCTTGTATGGTTAATGGGGTATCTGGAAACCTCATTATGAGAACTAGAGAATTTAATTTTTTAATCATTTTATTTTTTTCTTATTTTTTTGAGTTCTGAGGGTGTTTTTAATATTAATATATATTAATTTTAATATTTTGAGGTTTGGGGTGTATTTTGTGGGTGTTTTGTCTGTCTTTAAAAAAACATTTTTAAGGCTTTTTGTTTTGCTTTGGGTCTTTCTTTTTCTGCATTCGTTACTTTTACTTTTCATACCTTTAGGTACATTTTCCTGGCTATACTTAAGTACTTTTACTTGGTACCATTTTCAGTGCAGAATTTTTACTTGTAATAGAGTATTTTCACCGGGTGGTATTGGGACTTTTACTTATATTTTGATATTTGATATTTACTATCTAAATACTTCTTCCACCACAGTCCTCCCTGCGCCTTTTTCGCCCTTCATCAGGCACATATTTACATGATGACACGCACATATGGAAACAGAAATCCCAAAATGTGTTCCTGCTGCACAGTTTATTTTGGTTAACCCTGGTGCCCCCTGTTTTATAACGCTTACCTAACTAACGGATTACCTAGTTAACTCTCTGAAGACGTTATTATTCCTAAACACATTCCCATCTTGATAACAATAAAGTTAAACAGCCCTGAAAAAAACCGATGGAGGCAGACTGAAACGACACTGTACCAAAAACAATAACTTTTAAATAGCTAGCCAAGTAGCGGCCAGGTAAAAGGGGGTTTCATCCACTGCGGGATACTCGTTTACTGGTTGAACGTATAGGTTTGTTCAAAATTAACAACAAATGACATTCGCAGTCACTTAAAGTTGGTTAAAATTAAAAGCTAAGCTAACTAAACCGAGTCCAATACCTTTGGTTAACGGTAACACTCAATAAAGTGTTTCTAACGTTACTCACCTGAACGGAAGGTAAACCGTTGACCCAACATCGTTTACTCCAGTAAGATTTACGGCTGAATATGACGTTAAATCTTTCTCTATCCTCTTCGCCGATCCTTCCAGTAAATTAAAGCAATCTGGATTATCGGGTAATCCAACTGGCTGTCCAAAAGTGACATTTATTTGTTGCAGAATATCGATAAATCTCTCCTCCTCGTATCTCACACCGAGTCTCCTTCTCCTTCGCTCATCAACTGCCGAGAGCACAAACACAACTGAGCGAGGAGGGGCTGGACCACACTCACGGTGCATTCAAGACCTCCACAGAAGCTCGGACTTTGGAGAACGCAGAGTTTAAAAAAAAAATCCTACTCACCTAAAACATTTTTTGCCCTAAAATAAATTCTCTTCAACACATATCATCACATCACATCAAGAAAAGTATGATTTTATTGTGTCTTACTTATGTATACATTGTGTTGTACATTTTTGCGTCATACACATATTTATTCTATTTCTAACTTTACACATTTATACATTGTATTGTAGCATAAGGCACGCAGTTTTCTTTTTTACAGACCCAGCGCATTATAAATATTTTAAATTTTAAACATTAACATACTAGTGATAATTGTTTCTTATTGTTACTATACTTCTATTTTAAATTTAGTATTTTAAACACTTTAAACACTCAGTACAGTATACATATTTATAATTTTTAAATATGCACATACTAGAAATTATTGCTGTTGGGTTTTTTTTTGTAATTCTCTATGTGTGGCATTAGAGTGACTGTAACGAACCGCAATAAAGTGTTTCTGATTCTGATTCTTCGGAAACAAAATAGAATTTCATGAATAATTTCTTTTGTATTTTGTATAAGATTTAAAACTTAGCCAATAATCAACAAGACATTACTTTGGAAATGATTGCAAAAGATATCATAATTATGAGATCCTATTTACACGATAATGGTCTCATAATTCCAATAATTTTTTTCATATATGATATTAATTAAAACATCCACATCTCATGATTATGTACCTTTGAATTAGAGTATTGTTAGATTTTCTAAGTCATCACAGTTACAGATACAGATCTCCTAATTTACTATCAAATTATGTATAGGCTATTATATATTGTAAGTTGATGATATACCAAGTCACAACTACAAGACAAAAGAGCCCAAAAAACGAATCTCTTTGGTTCCCTTTCATTGATATGACTCCTAGGGGGTCATAAAGCTACAGAGCCTCTGACATGGTATTTGAAACCTAAAAAAGTAGAAAGAATTATGAAAGATTTAAGGGTGAACCTAAATTTGAGCTCAGGGGGCTTTGGCACAACTGCAGAGAGATATGGCAATGATAACAAAATAACAGAACAATGATGTAGACGATGTAGACTACTAAAGGGAAGTGATTATTGAATATATAGTTGCAACACAGAATCATTTCAATTAGAAAACAAATGATGAAGAGGAGTATGGCGTAAACATGTGATTAATGTTACTCAGGCTACATTTTCAGATTTAAAATTACACTTAAACTGTGAACATTAAAGAACTACCAAAAAACATAGGCCACAGCCAAACAAACGTATGAACACAATGACAAACAATAATATCAAGCTGTAAAATAAACTAACTTTGCTGCTTGTTGTTCAAATAGTTACCTGGTTCAGCAACTTGGATTTATAATGTTATGTTCCCACATTTCACAGGTGGTTCATGTATTTCATCTAAATTCCGACAGATCATGAGGGTATCAGTTTGACCTCTGCCAGCATCAAAGGGCAAAATCATTGACAGAAATATACTGTTGTCCTCCTTTGTGTTTTGGCACTGAATTGTTGCAAATCAGCAGCAGTGGAGATAAAGTACTCAGGTCCTTTCCTTCAGCTAAAAAAAGTGATAAACGCTATAAAAAATGCCAACATTTAGTTTGGTGATGAAATTGTCTCCTAAAATAACATTACAACAGGGGTAGCTTGCATCCATGTAGATTCCTAAGTGTGTCAGGGTCACCTCGACAGTGCCCTGGTCTTCTGGTTTGAGCTTTAGTATCATCCTCTTTGCTCAGACTGTTGTACTGGAGGTGCTTTGCAGCAGCGATCTGCTCTGAGCCAGATGTCTGCTGCTCTCTGTCTGAATACAGCCTGACCAGCTCCCAGGTTGAACGTTGTGCCTGACATGTACATGTTAATGACAGTGAAATGAGTATATGGATCAATGAAACTAGTCAGAGAATAAAGCAAGGACATAATCCACAAAGAAGAAAACACGTACAGAACTCCTTGCAGGATGCCAGTGACAGTGACCCTCACCTGACCGCTGAACCGAGGACCTGAGAGAGACTGTCCATTTGCTACCATACGACGCATGTGCTTGAACAGGTAGACTACAGTAGAACCACTGGAAAACACCATAACGCACAGACAGAGAATGAAGTGGGACCTCAGTACAGAAACAACAATGATATGCATATCTAACAGCCATTTTGAGAAAGCTCTCGTAGACACGTCATGATCCGCTGTGACATTGTCACTGAGTCCAAATCCATCAGAGGGAGTAGTGTGTAAAATCATTGCAGTTAAATCAAACACACTGTAAATTCTCTCAACGAACCAAATGCAGTAGATGATGGATTTGATATTCTTCTTAATCCAGACGAAGAGAGCTCTCTGTGCAGGTACAATCTGATTGTAGTAGAAGAAGTTCAGCCAAACGGAGGATTTCATACTAGTGCTCAGACTGCAGAGCGTCACCACATATGAGACTTGAGTGACCTGTTGTTTTTCAGCTTGTAGCATGGAAAAAACCATCACAAAAGCTGAAATCAGGTACAAGACTGTACAGCAAATCAAGGTCGCCAGGAGAAGCTTCAGAGGTTGCTTGGTCCTTTCACCATGAAGTGGACAGGCCATGCAGAACATGTAAAATGCATTAGCCACAATGTTGATAAAAACAAGAGGCCCGTTAACTAGCAAACATGTAAAATAGTTCATCTTTACTCTGTTTGCTGTTTTCGTTTTGGTGTCTCCTTCCCTTGTAGTAAGTTTACGAATAAAGCCAGTAAGGCTCCCCAGTAATGTAGCAATTCTGAGGTATTTGCATCTCATGCAAATCAGAATATGTAAATACAGAATATTACTGTGTAATCGCCTATATGCCTATGGACATTACTCCATCTTTTATTCCATGCATGCTATAAGATATATTTTTCTGACATTCTGTTTACAAGGTTTGTTTTTGGAGCACAATTATTGAAGTTTAGAAATCTGACATCTTTGTAACAAATTAGAAAGTTGCAGCTTTTACAGAAAACTGAAACACTAACAGGATCATATAAAGTTAAATGACCGATGTAAAGCAAATTATCTAAATTTGGTGACTGAGTCTGAGTGGCTTTGACACCATGCACCCAGATATGCCAGGCATAATAAAAAAATAAAATAAAATGATGTGGCATTTTTTAATTATAAGTTTATTAAGTATGCAGTAGCAGCACAGTAATCATTTACACTAAAGAGACTGAGGAGGAGAAATATAGATCAAATATCTAATTAATGCTTAAAACATCTAAGATGTAAGCAACAGCATTGCAAAAGACTTCTGGATCTGCTTGATCTGACAGCCCTCTAGCGACTGGATTCTGAATTGATGACAATAAAAAAGCAGAAATCAAGTATTTACCGAGCTGAACACATATTATAGATAATCCAAGATGCTTGTTTTTTAATTATTTTTTAAAAAAAATTATACATCTAAGGGCTAAATAGGAGTGGTCATTAATTTATATATATATATATATATATATATATATATATATATATATACATATATACACACACACATATACACATATATGCCTGTTATTTAAGCCACAGGATAGAACATCCTTTGTCACTGGACTCTGATGAAGACACAGCATTGTTGAAATCTCAGAATTTTGCTGTCTGACAGAACCCCATTGGATTTGTCTTCATTTTGTTTGTTGTTCTCATACCTCAAAGGATATCTCATATCCTTTGAGGTACTCCAACTCTGAGCAATGCAGCAAACCTGAGGTATTTGCATCACATGTAAATGAAGCATTTGTGAAATCACACAGAAATGGTTGTAAAGTCATTATTCAAGTGTTTTTTGTACATCATATGTATATATATATATATATATATACACACATATATACATATATACACACATATACATACATACATACATACATACATACATATATATATATATATATATATATATAATTTTGCTTTTCTACAAACTTTAACATTTCTTAAAATGAAACTTCACACCTAAATCAATTTCAAGCAACACTTCCATATCACGCACTCAATAATCACACGGACATTTGGACATCAACAGATACAGTATTGGCTATGTCACGCGATGTTGACTGCATTTTCACATCATTTGTTACCATGCCAACACTACAAAGTGCTTTGAGTGCCCTCCAGATGTTGGCCGCCCTTTGCCTAAATATGGCCTGACCAATGCCCAAGTTGACTGTGGTGCCTAAAATGTACAGTGAGGAGATTGTGCAGCTGGACCAACCACCCAGGAAAAAAGGCAAGGAGAAGAGGTGGGAGACTGAAGAGAAGAGATAGAAAGTGGCATAGAGGAAGAAGAGCACTCCTTGAGAGATTCCAGTGATGGTGACTCTTATCTGACTTTGAATCCTCGGATTGGAGAAGCAGCAGTCACTCTGTGCCACACTTCTTATGTGTCTGTACAGGTAGTGCGCCGTTGAAAAGCTGGCCACCGTCATGATACACAGACATGAAAAGGTGTGCAGTTTGGTGACGTATACACAAACTTGGCTTGCAAAATACAGTCCATCATACCAATCTTCAGATACAGTCCATGTACCGTTAATATCGGTGATCCAACTGATGTGACATATTGTGCTGGCAGTGGAAATGGCACTGCAGAGGAAAATAAGAGTCACATCCAAAAGCAAAGTGGTGTACATTACAGACTTGAGGTTCCTCTTTATCCAGGTGAGAACAGCTCGCTGTGCAGGGACGATCTGGATGTAGAAGTAGAAGTTCAGCCAAGCAGAACATGTAATGCTGTTATACACAAAGCACAGCACAATCCCCACCAACACAGCTAACATTTCAAAGCTTCTCTCTTCCTCAAACCTTAAATACAATGATGTCAAAGTGACACAATAAATAATCGAGCACCAGACAAGAAATCCCAGTAGCATCTTTAAAGGCTGCTTGAGTCTTTGAGCGTTGCACATCAAGCAACATGCATAGAAGATGTTGGCAATGAGGCTGAGGAAGATGAGAGGACCATTGATTAATATGAAAGTCTGCTCATCAAGATCAACGTAGACAGATTCCATTGGTGATTTAGAAAAGTCAAACTATCAAAAGGATGTTGTGCCTTCGTGCGTCTGTTCAGGTCTCATGAGCCTTACACTGTAGGAGACCTCACAGAAAACAAAACATAAATGGACCAGAACTGTCACATTATGTAAACAATTGCACCCGCACAGGAAGGAATATATCAGCATGTTTCTGAGAGGCACCTTGCTTGACAGCATACAGTATATTTGGATACAACATGTAGTCATTTGTAGTACAGTCATTTGATGTAAATCACATTTAAGTTTGTACTATGTTTCTGCTTTAGGGGTTGTTTACTGTTAGTGAATACAATGACAGTATACGGTTACTATGGTAACATTTGTCATGTCCGCTTTCACTAGATATTCTTGATAATGTTTGAAAGAAGGCACAGTTAAACATTTTTGGACACAAGAGTTTTGTGAAATTATCAATAAAATTCTTATGTGTGATTAGGATAGTTAAGCATAAAAACTGTAGGCAGGGAAACAGCTAATCAAGTTGTTACAATGCATAGTAATGGTCAGAGTATTTGTACTTTTAAAATTATTTCTTTGTAAATTACATTTTATACATCTGCCAAGTGCTGCAGTGCAGTGAGTCAGCTTTTTCCTTGGCTACGTCATCATTGTTACCATGTTCTCCAACCCGACTGCCAGAAAAGATGTTGGCATTTTATTTTTCACATTTGCACGTTATAATGTAACACATACATTGAAACTTTACATTTCAACAACACGATGGTTAACACACGGTTATGTTTAAGCACAAAAAACACATGGTAGTGGTTGGGGAAAGATCATGTTTTGGGTTAAAATACCAGGTTTTGAGGCAAGACCCTCACTGTAAATGCAGCAATGTCTGTATAAAAAGTTTTTTGTGCTGCTACTTTTGCAGGAAACGCAGCAATGTCTCAGTAAAAAACAACTTTTTGTGGCATTATCGACACAGTCACTGAAAAACACCAGTGTTTTGGGGCTAAAGATGTGGGAAACAGAGAAACAAATCCCTAAAAAACCACCCTCATTCTGTGTCTGAAAAGCCACCTAAAAAACACAGCAATGTCTCATTAAAACACAAGTGTTTTAATGGTTTTAGTCCAAAAGAGTAGTTGGCAGCTTGGTAGGTGTCTCACTGAGGTGAATACCACCCACCATCCCCTCTACCTACGGATGGAAAATCAGCTTTTATTTTTATTTATCTATATATTTATTGGCTGGGCTCGTTTTCTTCGTTTTTTTAAAAAACTCAAATCTCTCTCTATCTCTTTTTTTCACAGATTACTTTTTTGGGATTTTATCCTTTATTTGTGATAGGACAGCTCAAGTGTGAAAGGCGTAGAGAGAGGGGATGAATTTTGTAGGGTTGCTGGTGCCTGGGGTTTATCCCAGCATGCACTAGGCTCTTAAAGTACCCAAATGAAGTGCTGAGCCACATGTTGCTTAGCCAGGGGCTGTACATCACCCAACAGAAAACCAACTTAAATGGACCACAGCACATGTAAAAAACAACAACTTTTATTATCTTTGTGCAGATTATGGTTGATCTCTTTTATTAGGAACAGATTGCCTCAGTATAATAACAATTAGCTCTAGCATTTTAGATGTAACAGAAAGTACCAGAGTGCTGTGCAGAAGAGACACAAAACAAAACAATGGATTTTCATATCAAGTCAGGCTACCTATAATCATATTGTTGTTTGTGACGTAAAAGCACTCAGCCTTATGTTGTGTTCACACTATGAGCAACACAGCAATGGGGGTGTTTAAAATCTGACAACCTGTCCACAGGCCCAGTAAGGTATTTTTTGATTACTGAAATATGTAAAACATCTGAGGTATTCATTGTCATTTAAGTGGTACAGTCATACAGCATATTTGGGATCCAGGATATTGGATTTTTTGATGAGAACAACAACCAACAAATAAACAGTTATTACTTACCTCATGAAGTGTTATTGTGATCCAAGAATCCACATATGTAACCATTTTCCAACAGAAATGCTGCTCACAAACACTCATGCATCAACATGATCTAAATCAAGTGACATATTTCGTTTCAACCCATTATTACATCCATAGATATCAACAGACTGATGCATCATTTTAAAGATTCATCTTTCTATAACTTTGGTGTAATATATTTTTTTGTTCTGATTCATTAACATTTGAATCATTGCCGCCATATAACAGAACAGGTCATATGCTTTCAAAAGAGCCAGTAGGGGCTTTGAATAGGGTACCAGCTGACCAATGGCCAATCACGGCCTGAGCTGAAGACTGGAAGTTCCTGCAGTTTCAAGGTAGAATTTCACTATAATACATCATACCAAAGACATCAATACAGGAACAGAAATTATAAACACATGGCTCCTGGGTTATTTTAAGAGAAAAACAATCTTTCTTATCATTTGAGCTTTTGTAGACTTGTTTTTTTTATATACTTATTTGCTTTTTATGTAGCTTTCAACTGCATGGTCTTCATCACTGTTCCTCCTAATAGGTCATTTATTTATGTTATAATAATTTCATATTGTAATGAAAGCTTTTTCCATGACAACTGGAGCAGTGAATTTTTTATCATAATGTAGGCTTAAGTACATTTTAATTGTTTGTAACTACTCATTACTAAAACATGAAAAAAAAGTGCAATAACTCTTTGACAATACAATTTTTGAACAATTCTTAACTGTATAAATTCAAATTCAAAAAGTAAAATAATACAATTGTATTGATTACAAATTTTTTAAAAATTATAATTTAAAAACCATTAGAATGGAGCCAGAGAAACACTGCTGTGCAAAAGTATTTATTTAAATAAGCACGTCTGACTAAAACGCCAGAATCAACAGATCATATATAAAAACAAGAAAAAAACAGTCACATAAAAATAATATTCCATGTCAAATACAGCAAACTTATTATGATACATCTTTACATTCTTTACAAACACTCACTGACAGTTATGATCCTTCTCTTATACAGTTAATTACTCCTCACACACACACACACACACACACACACACACACCAGAAACACACTAATACTTAAGACACACAATCGCTCTCTCACGCACTCATACAAACACACACACACACACACACACTTAAAGCCACGTCCCTCTTCATTCTGCCAGTGTGTAAATGAGATGTCAGGGAGTTGGAGGAGGGAATAAATAAATGTTGGCATCAGAATTCAGTCGGTCTTCAGTTTCTATTGGCATGAATCTGGACTTTGTGCATCTTTCAGTGGTTGTTATTGTCTTGTCATATTAATACTTTGTTTTTTAGACAATTATCTAGGAAGAAACTGATTATTTTCAAATCACAGCAGTGGCACGCACATATTCATATTCCAGCACTTTAAGGACCTTATAAGTGTTTTTGCATGTTCTAGTCTCTTTCCTACACATCACATACATTTAAAAAAACTGCTGTTTTTTTCATGTTATCTAAAAGTGTTTTTAATAATTCACATTCCTATCTGTGAGCACAGACAGGAATGTGAATATCTGCCTATATTTATCATTTTGTATTCATGCTATCTGCAAAGCCGTGGTGCATTACCAGGCAACAACAAGGCAGATATGATTGTTTAATGTCATGGATCACCTACCTCAAGCACATTTCAAGCAAACTGTTTTGCATCATACAGTGAAGTAAATGAGAATCAGTGGCTGCCCTGCCTGAAGGCAGGATTTTTTCCTGCACACATTCAACAGCCTTAAACAACACGGCAGCAATATGTAACGTGTGAGTGAAACTTAATGAGCTAAAACATGCAAAAACACTGAAATGGCTGGACAATAACACTCTCAGGAAACATTTTACTTGCAAAAAATGTGCTCTACACAAACTGTAGACACACCCACACACACACACCTGCATTTTCATGGATAATGTGCAGAACATAGATGGTCAAATGGGCTTTCCAAAAAGGTGCAGCTCACACACTTTAGCATTATCACTGTGACAGATAGCCATCATTACACATTACACTTTTCAGTATAAGAGATGGTTTGTGTGTGTGTGTGTGTGTGTGTGTGTGTGTGTTGTGCGTGTGCCTCAAGATGGGGCATTTAGAAGTAGTCTCTTCTTCGTGAATCGTCACTAATGAAGGAGGGGTTCCACTGAGCGGGGTAGATGCACGAGTGGCGAGAACCCGGCAGGCCTGTGAACGGGTACAAACCGTTTCTCTCCAGGTCTGAGTTACGCAACGCAGGCTGATGAAACAGAGAGAGAGAAAATGTTTAAGGTGATTGACAGTTTCTTCTGGTCTAATACAGTGATTTATCAGATGTATCCAAACACAAGGATTTTTTCAGCCTGGATGTTATTTTCCAATGTTTTTGTGTCTAGCTGGCTATTGGGAACAACAGTTTTTAAAATTCGTCCAGCACTGAGTGAGGCTGTAGAGGCGAAACTGGCTGCAATGTAACTACTCAGGGCTTGTTCACACATGTCAGTTTATGTCTACTAAAAGTGCTTGTTTTTGCCACTGACAGGCTCAGAATGTTATTCTCTGTGTTTCATAACATTATCACTACAGAAATAGACCTTTTTATGAAAGAGCGAGATCCCTTTGGCTTAACCTGAAACATCCCTGAAATTACACCAAACCCCCTTGACTCGCATTTAAATAAAAAGTAATTTATCATAAAACACACTTCATTCAAAGTAGACAGAAACAAAAACCGTCTCACGGGTAGTTTGTTTGTCCACTGTTCTAACAATCAGCAACTCTGGTTTGGTTGAAATAAACCCATAGTTCACAAAAAGGATTTTACTCTTTAACAAAAAGGTCTGTCTCTATAGAGATTCTTTCCATAATGTTATCTGGCAAAAAAGAGCACTTTTAGTAGATATAACTGACGGTGCACAGCCTAAGTGGTTACCTTGCAGCCTTTTTTGTGGCTGCAGGCTACAGCACTCTCACTCAATAGTTGGTCAATTTCAAAAACAGATGTCTCCATTAGTAACTTAGACAGGATAAAAAATACTGAAGTTACCCTTAAAGAATGTCAGATAAAATCAAAGTTGTATTTTTGCTTACAGAGTAGTAAATGTCGGTCATCTGCAGCAGGTTCTTGGTGCTGCCGTTCTCTTGCATCTCAATGGTCTCCCTGCCCCACTCTGTGGATATGCGGTTATTTTTGGGGAAGTCTGCATACGGGGACATCTGCAGGTCTCCACTCTTGAAGATGATCTTGTTGATGTCATTCTTGTCTTTCCTTGGAGATTAAACATTTTTTAAAAGTTAAATCTTTGTCACATTTTTACCAAAGATTTTCACTTCACCAAACCACTGGAAGTGAGGAACTGTGTTTTTTGGTAATTTGGATCCTTTAAGTTACAAAATATTCTGTCAAGTGATGATTACAAGATAATAAAAGAATAGGATCCTTTGTTTTTTTAAATCATTTGTAGCTGAGCAAGGCGCATTCTGGCATTAATGAAGTGTGAGTATAAAACTTGACAAGTTGAGCTGCAGTGCAAACCAAGAGAAATGTTTGTCAGCAATAACAGCAGTCTTACTTGCAACAGGTGACAATGAGAGCGATGATGAGGATGAGGAGCAGAGCGCCCCCTGCAGGTGACACCACGACTGCAATCAGCTTGTAAACTGCAATTTTAAATAACACCACATTAACTGCTAAACTTTAAAAACATCATGTGAAGATCATAAAATCAAATTTGTGATTTTAGTTCAAAATATATCTTCTGTTAAAGCTGAATATGTTGTGCGTCATTTTAGGGCCACTTACAATTTCCACAGTTGAATCCTCCAAATCCGAACATGCACCTGAAAATCAGAGGCAGAATCTACAGTGAGAATGTGGACTGAAATCATACAAGTACAAATAGATCAATACTGTAAGAGAAAAAAAGGGAACCTGAACTTACGGGACACAGGTTCCATTTTCCAGCTTGTAGCCATCCCCACATTCTGAAATTGAAAAAAAAAAAAAAAAAGAAGTTCAGAGAAAAAGTAATATTACACAGTTTGATATAAGGAGCAGTATTGTTTTGCTCATAAACCTTGTCCTTAATTTTATCAATTTAATGTGAAATGTCTTCTTTTTCAATAGATTTGAATCAGGTAAATTGTAAATATATGTTTTTTAATTTACTTTTTGTTATTATTTCATTTAGTTATTTAAAAAGCCACATGCACTCACACATGCACACACGTAACTCACCTAGGCATGACAGATCGTCGGGGTTGTGTTTGTAGTATCCTTGAAGACACTGGCAGCGGGCCGTGCCGCTGCTGTCTGTGCAGGTGGAGCGCTCTGTATCACACTGAGTCTTCTGGGCCACACACAGACTTTCCACTGGAACACAATATGGACAAAATTAGTAACGTCAACACTAAAACACTCATGACTTGGAAAATGTGAGTGGCCCAAGACATCAAAAAACACCAAAACAGCTTCCTTTTTTCCCTCAGTTTATTATTAGAATTAGAGCTGAAATCAATTACGGTTCTGGTTTAGTTCTGAACAGTTCTGGTTCACAACAAGTATCCTACAAAAGACTGCTACTGTATCTGTGAGCTCACAGTGGTCTTATGGTGTTTTATGGGATTGCATGCTGTGACTGTAGGACTCCCTGCAGTGTAGGGTTGTGAAATATAGCAGCTGGTTGATGATATTTTCGAGTGATGCAATGATGTAGCTGTGGGTATATTTACAGCTAAACTATGCCCCCTAGTGGCTGTAAACACAACCTTTAGTTTTTTCAGTGTAAAGATCTCAATCGTCTCAGTCACTTCAGTTATGCAAAAGTGTAATGCATTCACTTGAGGAAAAATACTTGCCCTGTTTTTCTGAATTAACAAACTGTTATATCAGAGTTCTAAAAAAGAAGCTTTCATGGAACAACTAAATTACTGCTTCACCACTATGTGCATCTGTGAACTATATGGCTGCGACAACATAGATGCTTTACACACATCTTCCCCTCAGAGGCACAGATGATTTATATCAGTACAGTTTGAAGGTGGGCACCCAAGCTGAGTGTCACCACTTGAAATGTGACCAAATGTCTCTCCTTCTGTTTTTCAGTTGAGTAATAGCCAGAAATGTGTTTTTGAAGAAAATTATTATTATTATGTCACAGTAAAGACCTTTAACCTTTTGTAATATATGTGTAAATATATATATATATATATATATGTGTAAAATATCAAATGTCATTACTTCATCATTTTATCCTATTACACAATTGTGTGAATTTTGGTCATAATTAGCATATGGATTCTTGAGTTAAGGCCAAAAACATGTTTTCTGAGGTCATAAGGACCTGTGACCTTCGACCAGCAAATTCTAATTCGTTCATTAGTGAATCTAAGTAGTCATTTGTGCCAAAATTAAGGAAACCTCATCAGGGTGCTCATTAGATATTGTGTTCACGAAAATGATAAAGATGCAAGGTCACAGTGACCTTCGATCTTCAACCACCAAAATCTAATCAGTTTATAGTTCGCGTGCCAAATTGAAGAAATTTTATCAAGGTTTTCTTGTTGATCTTTTTTTATATTAACATGTTTATTATCTTTTTAATTAAAAAAAACGAACATTTTTTTCTACTGTGAATGCATTATGCTTCCATGCATTTTAAGTAGGTCAGTCAAAAATGTTTAAACCTTTGAGTGAAAAGATAAACCCTGATTATGTTTAATACGATTACTGGCTATTATATTTACCATGATAAGAGAGCTGGTGGTGCAGCACCATCCGGCAGTGGGCCACCGAGGAACTGCAGTTGCTGAGAGACATCTGGATGCTGTTGTAAACCTCTGTGCTCGTCACATCAGCGGAAATGGAAAACATGTTGACAGCCAAAATCCGAACTCCATCCTCTCCTCTGAGGAGAAGAGATCAGAGTTCAACATAGAGGTCTACACTGACTAAATGTTAATGTTGCATCATTTAAACTTAAAAAAAAATCATGTGTTTTCCTGAGTTTAGAATTACTCAAATAAAGTGGGATGTGAACACCAACTATTACCTTATTAAATGGGGTAAATATAATATATATATAACATGGCAACAAATTACAAAACTTTTTTTTTTTTAAATGGAATAGTTTAGCAATGATGAGAACTTACTTCTTACTTAGCGTTGATCGGCTGTAACCTCGGAGGACTGACAGCGAAGCATTGAGCTGAAATGAAGACAGGAAGACAGTGTGTAGCAAATATAATGTACACAAAAAACACATTTTTCCCAGAAGTGATGATGATGCAGTGATGCGGACTGCCTCTCACCAGCTGAATGATCTCTCTCTGAATCTCATGCATGGTGGCGCTCTTGAAGATAACCGGGTCATGAGGCTGTCTGTTAATACTGAAAGTTCCCAGAAAAGTCTTCGCTATGGAGTGGTGAAGATAAAGTCAGTGAATTCATATATATATATACAGTTTAAGTTTGCATATTTTCATCATCTGTGATTGAATTACTTTTCTAATGTTATGTATTAAAGGGGTTTTACCCCTGGTGCAGGTGCGTCCATCCTCCAGGTCAAAGCCGAGCGGACATTCACAGCTGAAGGAACCTCGCATGTTCACACACCTGGAGCCAACAGGGCAGGGGTCCCTCTCACACTCATCCACATCTGAACAGACAAGTATATGCAGGTACTAAAATATCATTTCTGAAAGGGCATGAAATCTTAACACTTAGGAATGTAAGATAAAAAGTATATTTTCCGTGGATGTTTTTTTAATGGATTTATTTCATTTGTTGATACACTAAATACAAAGGGTTAAAGTAGCATGCATGCTGACAGGAAGAAGAGGAGCTCACCATGGCTGCAGGTCGGTCCTGTCCATGCCTGCTGACAGTGGCAGGTGTATTCATGCCCTTTGTAGCTCACACACATCCCTCCGTTCATGCAAGGGTTTGACACACACGGGTTTCCTGTTCCGTTCAGGGAGGAGAGCAGATTTACCATAAAACAGAAGACACTGAACCATTAAAAGAGAGAAAAACAGTATAATCACACAGCAGTGCTTCTTTTGCATTGTTACTCTATGGTGAAAGATCACTGCAGTATAATCAGCATCAAAACCATTCATTTGAAGTTGCACATTAGAGAAGTTTCGAAATGCATCGTCCACAAAATAGCACCTTGCATTTTACTTTTCTCTCCTTACATTGAGTAGTTTAGCTCTTCCTTAGATATTACAGCATACATTGTGCAGGACATCAGTTAAAGCTTTAATCTCAAAATCAAATTTCGTCATATGATCTGAAATTGTGATGCTTTTTTGAAGCGCATTCTTGCTGTGAAAACTGCATGTCAAGGGTCGTCACTTCAAATGAAGATAGAGTGTAAAGCACTGACTTGGCAGTGGTGGTGCCTTGGTTGGCGACGTTGTCCCCATCAGCTGTGTAGTTCCTCTGTCTGTCTGTCTCCTAGTGGTCTGAAGAGTCTCTGTACTCTTGGTTGGGGTGCTGTGGGTGTAGGTGGTAGTGATGCGCTGGCTTTGAGTCGTTGTGATTCCTAGAGTGCTTGTGCTTGTTTCTATCGGCAGGGTGGGGGCGTTTGTGGGGTTAGCCATCCCAGTTGAGGGAGCCTGGGTTTGGCTGGGCGACACGTGTTGAGTTGGGTGCACCGCAGAGGTCAGCAGGGCCAGGGTGGAGGCTGTGGTGGAGGGTGTGGTGTATGGGATGGTAGCCTCAGTAAGTGACTCTGGAGCAGAGCTGCTAGCAGGGCTACTAAAGCTGGAGCTGGAGGTTGAGGTTGCAGGTAGAGGAGGGATGGAGGTGATGGTGGCAGCGGTGGTGGAGGCAGAGGAAGTGGCTTTGAAAGTGTCTTCCTCTGTTATCTGTGATCTGTTAAAGAGAAAATTAATCAATTAAATCTCCTACAGACTTCTGAAAAAAATGAAAAAAGGGCATGAGAACATATTTACATCACATCACTGAAATGACAACTTTGGAGAAGGTACGCTCTCGAAGATCTATACAACCAGCACAGTTTCAAGGTGAGTGTCCAAGATCAGTATCACCAATTCGATATCTGACCAGATGTCTCCCCTCTGTTCCTGAGTTATGATGTTTGAGTAATGGCCAGAAATTATGCCGCAGTGAAGCTGAGCATTGACCTTTTGGATATCAAATGTTATCACTTAATCATTTTATCCAATTAGACATTTGTGTGAAATGTCATCATATATAGCGTATAACTTCTTGAATTATGGCCAAAAACATGTCTTGTGAGGTCACAGGGACCTTTAACCACAAAAATCCAATGAGTGTTCAGTCTTCAGTCCAAGTGGACGTTTGCGGCTATTTTTTAAAAAAAAATTCCACAAGGCATTTTTGGCATACACAAGAATGAGATGGATGCAAGGTCACAGTGACCTTGACCTTTGAACACCAAATTCTAACTAGCTTATCATTGAGTACAAGTGGATATTTTTGCAAAATTGAAATTAATTATGTCAGGCTCATTCACAGTAATGAGACAAACAAGGTCATAGTGACCTCGACCACTGACCACCTACATATGATCAGTTCATCACTGAGACCAAGTGGACATTTGTGCCAAATCTGAAGAAATAAAAACCGTCCCTCAAAGAGTTCTTGAGATATTGCATTCACAAAAATGGGATGGACAGACAAATGGACAACGCAAAGACATAAGGCCGCTAGCCGTGGCCGTCGCTGGTGCAGAGCCATAAAAATTAACATGTGGTAAACAGACACAATTAAAAGACATAACAGTTTATCCTCTTAAGGGTTGCAGGGGGGCTGGAGCCTATCCAGTGATAATAAATTAAAAATAAATATTACATGGCAATAATGATAAATCCTGCTCAGTGCTGCTGTGCTTGTGCAACAACCAAATACTTTTCCTTGAACATTATTCTTCATTTATTTAGAAGTTATAATACCGTACCTTTCTGTTACAGTGACAGGTGTGGTGGTGAAGAAGACCTCAGTGACCAGCACTGGAGTGTCTGTTAGGGAATAGTCCACTTTGGATGTACTGCTGCTGACTGTAGGGGAAGTTGTGGTCACACCCAAGTCCACGCTGTCCTCCCTGGTCTGGGATGAAACCTCCTCAGTGCCCTGCTGGTTCTGAGTGCTGGAGCTGTGGGCTCCGGTGGACGAGGACTCAGTGGAGGTTACAACACTGGAGCCCGACCCCTGCTCTGTCCCTGAGATGTTTGTAGGACCTTCTGCAGGTGAGGTGACAGGTGGTGTGGAAGAAACAGACACTTCAGATTGGTCAGTGCTGAGCTCGGTCACTCTGAAGGGTGGTGTCGAGTCGGAGGTCTCCTCTGCAGTCGATGAGTACTGATGATGGGTGGTGTTAGGTTGTCTGGTTAAACTTTGGGTTCCTCTGGGCCCTCCTGGAGTCCCGGTCTCTGAGGGAATCCCCCTGAAGGAGTGTGTCATGTGCTGGTCTGTTGTGTCCCTGCTGTCAGTTCTGGTGGACGGGGCACTGTGGGTGTAGCCCTCAGTCTCTGTGGCCCTAGATGAAGCACTCCAGGTGGAGGGGGGCTGATGGGAGTTGGAGTCCTCTGTGAAAGCAGAGGAGGTGCTGTTGCTGGAAGAGGAGGAGACAGACAGCAGAGTCCTCTCCCCAGCTCTGGTGATGGTGGTGGAAGTGTATGTGCTGTCAGTGTGGACGGCTGTGTGAGACATTGAGGCTGAGGTGTCTCCTAGTTGGAGGGTGGTGTCTGGGCTATCCTGGGGGAGTCTCGAATCCTCTGTCAACATCCAGGAACGAGCCTCCCAGGACACAGCAGGGGAGGTGTCTGACACCTGGTCTGTGTTAGTAAAATCCTTCCAGTCCCTGCTGCTGCTGCTGCCGTTGCTGCTGCTGCTGCTGCTGCTGCTGCTGCTGCTGCTGCTGCTGCTGCTGCTGATGCTACTGCTGCTGCTGCTGCTGCTGCTGATGCTACTGCTGCTGCTGCTGCTGATGATGCTGCTGCTGCTGCTGATGCTGCTGATGCTACTGCTGCTGCTGATGCTACTGCTGCTGCTACCACCGCCGCCACTGCTGCTGCTGCTGCTACCGCTGATGCTGCTGCTGCTGATGCTACTGCTACTACTGCTACCAGTGCCGCCACTGCTGCTGCTGCTGCTGGTGCTACCGCCGATGCTGCTGCTGCTGCTATCATCACTGCTGGCCTCAGTGGTGGCTACAACAAGGGTGGAGGTGAGTGGCTCAGTAGACAGATGTACTGCTTCCAATGACCTGCTGCTTGTTTCTGTGAAGGTTTGTGTCTGCTCAGCGTCTGTGGAAAAAGGAAAAAACATATAATATTATCGAGTCTGTGAAATTTTCTCTTCAGATAAGGCCTCTTTATTTCCATTTTACCGCATCATTGCTTTTTTGTTATTAACTGCTACTATACATTTTTGGCAAAAAGGCAAACACATGCATTTGCATTTGTATATACACATACTAATCACCCCATGGTGAGTTCATCCATTGGGTTTTAGTAACTGAGTGAAGTTTCTACTCGCAATTATTTTTTAATGCTGTTATATTTAGATCATGAATGAATTTTTTTGTTATCTCAAGAAAACAAAGCCTGTTTTTTCATGATAACAATTTACAAGAAAATTAAAGGCTGTTTTTCTTTTTAAATGACTTTAATTCTTGAGATCACAGAATAAATATGGAGAATTCCAAATTAAGTGTCTGGGTCATTTGATCACAACTGATTTCCGCCTTCAAGATCACTATCAGGAATGTCGGGGAGGATTCATAACTGAACTATTTAAGTTTATTCTCGTGCATTACTGGGGACTCCTTGAATAAACATTTTCAGCTTAAATCAGTTGCTACATTTGTCAAGGAGCCACCCATGCATGCTTGTGTGTCACTCCTGATCTCTGATAAACATGATAAGCAATAAGGGGAAACAAAACAACAATCCATCAATTAAAAACAGAAAACAACAGACATTGATAGTGGCATGGTATAAACTTTTAACTTTAATAAAAAAAAAAAAACAGTCACAAGAATTTGACCACTCATTAAAATTAGGGAGTGTTTGTGTCAATTCTCAGGAGCCTTAATGGCAAAAAAAGGGCATTCAAACCACTGTTACATGAACTGGGCCTACTTTACTTAATGCCCATGCTAACATTCAGGTCTTCAGACTTCATTCATGATGCAGCTGTCTCTGTATTTTCATTTACAAACTGTGTATTGTATCTCACTTCCAGCTGTGGCCCCCAGAGGGCGCTCATCAGGCTGAGCCTGGTCTGAACAGACCAGAGAGGGGGAAGATGCTGTCAGAAAGTTCTGCTGCTTGCTACAGAGACAATGATTTTGGGTGGAGGACAATTGGCAGCCGGACTTGTCTGCTCTAACAAAGGCTTGAGGTCCTAAATATGGCGGTGACTGTCTCCGTTGGGAATTCGCCACTTCCTTCCTAAAGCTGAGTGAGCACGAGGCACTGGCAGAAAACTGTCACCATGTATCTGGGCGTGTTTTCATGTTTAGTGTCTGTGGAGAGTTGTTTTTTTTTACCAGCTTTAAATTGTTGTTACGTCATAAATATAGCCAAAGCAGTATCAGAAGAGAAGCACCATAAAATAATGTTGGTAAAGAATAGGGATTGTTGTTTCAGATACATATATTTTTACAGTTCCCCTCTGACAGTTGACACTGGAGATAGACAAGAATCATGCACAGAGAAGAGCAAACAAAAGTTGCCAGCTGGAAACAACCCAGAAATGTTTCAATTACATAATGTGCGTCTTAGACAACTACAACTCTAGGACCCCCCGAAATTCCTTTTCAAACCTTGTCTAACCAGTGGTTACTGTCAAGTGTAAATAAGACTGTGAATCATTTTTATGTCAACTCATTACTTTAAAGCTGTAAAACAGTGGATAGAAAAAATGACAAATCAATTTTTTTAAACCAAGAAATTAAAGTTCCAGCACACACCAGGACACAAGGAGTGACACTACTTTAATTACAGCCCAAATAAATAAATATATATACTTTAAAAAAAAGGGTTGATTTTTTTTTTTTTTTTGGGCTGTACCCAACTCAGAATTATGCCAGTTGAATCGGATTTGGCTGGTCAAAACAAATATTCGACGATGTATTTTGTCTTCTACACAAAGTCTTAAAGTTTGAACACGGCTCAGTGGGACGTTCAGTGTGACAGCAGCATTATTAAGAAGCTAACAGCCCTAATGACTGTACCTATTTGCTCTGAGCTGTAAATTCACCACTTCTTCAACTTATGGTACGGTCTCTCTCCCTCCATGCTGCTGCCTGCATGTCTGCAGCTTCACACCGCAGCAAAATCTGGGGACCACGTTACCAGAAGTACACTGCACATAAAAACAAACTCACACTCAAGTCTGCCTAGTCTATATGTGTGAAGTCTTTCTTTCTTTCTTTGACCTTGAGGTCTCGAGGTCTTTTCTCTGCCCATCACTGATGCTGTGCTGTCTGACAGCCTGTTTTCTGGCCAGTGTCCAGCAGCCCAGGACTGGAACAACAGCACTCTGAGGATGAGCGTCGGTGCTGGATGGCATCCTGACAGCCAACATACTGCCACCAGCAGCCACCATCCAAAACCAGTGGAGGGGAGAGTTCAACAACAGAGCAGCCCGTCCGCTGGGAGTCTGTGAGCAGAACTGGGCCACTGGACTCTGTTTTTCTAACTCACTTCCTCTGCATGTGTCTCTCTCATTATTTCATTTTCTCTCTCTGGATCCAGTCCGGGCAGCAAAATTCAGACTGGAACGTGGTGTTGGCAACAATCGAGGAACACTCCCAGATTCTCCGCTGTTTATCTCTCAGCTCTTGACTGTTAACACGGCTGTCAGTGTAGTTTTTTTTAACATCTGTTATACACCAGAAGCTCTGTGGCTTGCATGTTAATTTAGGCAAATGCAGTAATAGGGTTAGCATATTAATGAGGATGCTGTGAATATATTGGTTGATATTTTATTGCCAACACGTTAAATAGGTCATTTGTTAAATGCTGCCAACTTTTGCTATATTCAGTGACCAAATTTTTATTCTGTATTCATCACCAGATGACTGTGACCTGAAGACCTGATTTGGGATATTGCAAGGTGAATCTGGGTGAAATCAGGGTGACAAAAGTTCATTTCACTTTGTCATTCTTTAGCAGAAACTAGTCAGATCTCTGTACAGCAGTCAGTTTGTCTCAGTTGTATTGCTGTGTAACGCAGTATATTATGGGTTTAAGTTGGCTTTGAATGCAGAAGCCAGTGATACACTATGCTGTAATATCCCTAGAGGAGTGTAAATCGATACAATATTTATAGTAACGGAAAGGTTTTTAAGTTTTCCTCACAAACCTGCTGTCCTTACATTAAAGTAGTTTCAGCTTGTACGTTATAAGTAGGGTATTTCATACATTCTATTGTGACCAATTTGCAACTGTAGCATGAGTAGAAGTAATGCATTTAATATTATGTTAATAATAAGAGTAGTATCTTACTGCAGTTGCATTGTAACTTTTCTAATCAGCCTATATTATGTAGTTGTGTAAAACTGTAAATCTATGACTTTTACATAGAGCAGGTGGGTCGCCTAAATTCAGTAACTGTCTGTCTGTCATACAGTTCTAGTGCTCTCTTTTTCATGAGGTACAGAGCCCAACCATTATTAGAGTTTTTGGTATTATGCTTCTCAGTGGTTGCATTATGCATCCTAATATTCTAATAATCTTCTGAAAATTATTTGTTCATCTCAGAGCTTAAACTGCTCCGTTTTTCCGCTGGCTGGAGTTAAGTGTGCAGTAAGCTTGTTTTTTTTTTTGCTGATTTTTTTTTAATTAATTATTTATCATTGAAAAAAAGATAAATGTGGTTATACAAACTGAGCAACTGCACAGTAAGCTTCTGAGGATTTTTTGGTCCCCAGATTTAAATACAGAGTGAGCGCTCCTAACTTTCATGCTGCTCTCTGGCACAGGCAGCTGCGGACTTAAGACCCAGAGTGAGACAGAGTGCGATGGAGGGCAGCTGACCAGTAGAAGAGAGGCGTTGCCAGGTCAGGCTCTGAGATAATGGTACTTTCGGCCTTCTGCTTAGAAGTGGCGAATTTACAGCTCACAGCAACGTTATACAAGATTGTCTCTGGCTTTTGTTTGATATCTTGTTTCTGCAAAAAATGTTGCACATTTCTGATCTTCCATTAGCATAGTTAGCACACATAAATTTAAAGGGCTAACTTGGCTCGTTATTCCATGAGCGTCGGTGTCACAATATCAAAATATCACAATATTTTTGACCATATACTTCGTTGTTGATATTGCGACAATATCGTAGGATTGAATATTAGTGCCTTTACAAAATATTTACACAATGAGATTTTTAATAAATAATAATCGGTACTGATTTTTATTTTGAATAAATAATAAACAGTATAATAACTGGTGAACAAATGAGTTTTTGTGACATTAGCAACACTTTAGCGCAAGTGCTAACAGGAAGTAAAAATCTCAAAAAGAGTGAGGGTAGTGATCATATTTATTATTTAGACCACGACAGGAGTGACACACTCATTAAAGTGGTTTCTGGATGTTCATTGGTTTCCTCAAACTAAGTAGACTATGTGTAGGTCTAAATGGGGTTCACATGTTAAAGGTTCAGTGTGTAGAATTGAGTGACTTCTAACTGTGAGATTGCAGAGCTAAAACTTCTCCTGTGTGCAAAGCATGTAGGAGAAACTATGGTGGACGATGTGAAAAAACAAATGGCCCTATCTAGAGACGGTGTTTGGTTTGTCCGTTCTGAGCTAGAACAACATGGCGGAATCTGTTGGAGTCCATATGAAGATATAAATGCCTCATTCTAAAAGTAACGAAAACACAGTTTTTATTTTGAGTTGATTAGACACCACTGTAAACATAGTTAAGTATACTATATTCCAGCTCGGCCAATAGCTGGCCCTAAATCCTACATAGTGGATCTTAAACTGTTAATTCCCAGTCTGCTGACAGTCTTCATTCATTGATGAGATCAGTCAATTTGAAGTGGTGGGAAGGCTTATCCTTCTTTATTACAGAACTACAGATAGGAGCACACAGTACTGTATGTACTACTATAGGCTACTTAAGTAGAAATTAAACAATGAATCAGGAAATTGAGTGATGACGAAAAACGGATTTGCATTCATCAGTTGATCAGAGGGATGTATGTTGTAAAACCCTCTTAGGCAAATTGTGCTTTGTGACATCAGGCTTTATGAATAAAACTGAATTGAACTAATAGTTTCTGATCTTAAAGCTAAAATGCCAGAAAATGTGCTGGTTCCAGCTTCTCACATGTAAATATATACAGTTTTTCTCAGTCGTTTACAAAGCTAAACTGAGTACCTAGGGGTTTTGAGCAGTTGGTTGGATAAATGAAGCAATTTAAAGAAATCAACGTAGCCTGTAAGAACTTGTGAAAGGTATTTCTCACTATTTCTGAAAAAGTACAAAGCAAGCGATAAATGGGGAAAACGACAAACATAAATAGTTGATGAAAATAACTTTAGTTACAGCTTTATACTTACGTATAAACACAGCACAAGTTTCTTGTGTTTTAGTTGAACTTGTGTATAAGCAAAGAGCAATGCACTTGTTTCATGAAACTGTCTATGGATGCAAAGTTGAACTTATTTTCTGCTTGCTATCTGTGGCAGAGCAGCACCAGAGAGTTAACTCTTTACTAAAATGTTTTATTCATAATTCAGCTAGCCTAGTTATCCCACAACAAGATGCATCAGGAAAATCACTGGATGTATAAAGTTTTAAATGAAATGTTATTGATATTTTAAACAAAATATTGGGTTATTTCCAAATGTTATAAATGAGCTTTGCTGATGGATCTCTATTGTAGGCATTCTCCAACTAAAGCCTATTTTAACTACAGTGAAATTAAAAATCTTTGAAAAGACTTTTACAGAGCTTTGCTTTGCTTTGCATTAAGTATAAAATATAGTTTACAATATTCTCATATACTGCGTGTAAACTCAGTAAATTGAACAAACTTTCTAAACAGTTTCAGTTACCATGCAGGCCACAGTGATCTTACCGAGGTTTGCAGCAGCAGTGTGTGTCTCAGCAGTGTGTGTGAGCAGGATGTTCCTCTGTGATGGTGATAAACTTTCGCTGGAGTATGAAGTGGAAGTTGCATTGTTTTCCATGTAACTGAGTTCATCTGTGCCGGCTGAATAATACAATCCTGCCGTTACCGGATCCGTGCTGTTGTTACCGGGGGTCCCTGCCCCGAGGGGCCCCGGCAGACCCAGCAGGAGGACCGACAGAGACACACCGAGGACGTGATTCAATAACCACGTTTCCATGATTTTCAAGACCCCCAAACGGTCGCCGATAGTTTCCGTGAAGTCGAGTAGAGGCCGGGGAGTCTCCCGGGGACACCATGGGAGGAGAGCTCCGGCTATGAGTGAAGTTTCATAAGAATGAAATAAATCCTGGTGCAGGTCCCGGATTGATCCGCTGCTCGGACGGCGGGGAGCGGAAGATAACAGAGCCGAAGCTGCAGCCTGTTATCACAGCGCAGCGGAGTAGCCCGGGCTCCTCCTCCTCCGCAAACACACACACACACACACACACACACACACACACACACACACACACACACACACACACACACACACACACACACACACACTGTAGTGGTTTTTACTCTGCCCTGTTATTCAACCCAGTGGCCGCCTTTGCTGCCTTCAGGTGTTGTCGGAAGTCCCGCATTTAAAAAAAGAGACACACAACACAACGCTCTCAGGCTAATTCATCCTCTCTGGGTGATATGGCACCCTTTAGTTGGTATTAAAATACGGAGAAATATATGCAGAAGAGTGAGAGACCCAGACTATAAAGACCTCCAGAGTCACAATAATGACACCCTGGGTGTTCATTATGGCATGTCCTATAAATGAAACCCATTAATACATTTTAAAGCCATAGGCTACTTTTTATTTTCAGAGCAATTACTATGAAATTTAATTTTAATGTGATATCATTTCTAACTTTAGGCTACTTGTCTTCCAAGTGGGACTGGGCTTGAAAAAGCCCAGACACACACAGGGGTCCACCATTGTAGACAGTGCATATGCAGGGGACCCTGGAAACTGCATTTGACTGTCCCAATAAAAACATGAAAGTAGCAGTGTTTTGTAATGGAACGTAAAGCATTTTTCTAGTTATTCGAACACTCAAAGCACTTTTAAACTATAAGTCGCATTCACCCATTCACACACTGGTGGCTGCAGTTACCTTGCAAGGTGCCACCTGCCTCTAAGTTTTTCAAACAGTCACACACGATGGCACAGCATTGGTTGCTATTCAGGGTTCAGTATCTCGTCCAAGGATACTTGGACATGTTGGCTGGAAGAGCCAGGGATCAGCCCGTTAACCTTTCAATTAATGGATGACCCGCTCTGTTGCCTGAGCCACAACTGCTCATCTATAGTTTTCTATCTATAATTTACACCATAAATTGATGCATGAAAATGTACCAGAATTTAGGAAATTATGTGTTTAATGCTGAAAATATTATTGTAGAGGACCCCCAAATCCGCTGTTTCATATGAGTCCCCCAAATGTTGACTCACCTACACCCTTGGGGTCTAGTCAGAGACAAAAAGTCCTCCTGCAATATCTCAACAAATTAGCTCTAATAACAGTAAAGCACAGTCAGTTTTCAGTGATATTCCCTTCTGGTCACACAGCAGTAAACTTTCACTGTCTACAGGAATTTAGATGAATTTAGATGTTAAACACTCCTTATTTAGGCTATAACAATCAGTTAATACAGAGAATAAATCTACTCAAGACATTCATCTTCAACACTGCATACCACGTCTGTTCGATAACTCTGATCAGTCGATGACAAGTTAACAAGGTACTAGTGTTTTTAAAGATAATTGTGTGCCTGTTGGCAGGTTGCAGTTCTGATAACAAAATGCTAAGAGGAAGTGGTTTTCACAGCTTTGCCGTTGAGCTGCTAGTGACTCTTTTAAGCTGCTCAGCACAAACAGTTCACCCAAACAACATCACCGTATGTATGACTGACATTTATTCAGCATGTTTAACAACTAAAACTTTCAGTAATTTGTTATTCCTTTCTGATACTGGATTTTCTCAACCAGAAATGTTTTTTTAAAAAAACAAGGGCTGTATGTTTGTGAAACAGGATGCTTGCTGTGATTTTTTATAGTGCATTTTGGTTTTGATTTAACCCACTATAAACTTGCATCTATAAAGATGAGTTTTCTCCTTTAACTTATTGTTATTAAGTAAATGTTGATTACACAGTGGGATGATTTTTAACATTTACACAGAGTACAATTAAAATGTTTGGTGATTCTGCTTTTAGCCATTACAAACCAAAACACTGTGTCTTACTATAACATTATTATGTTTTTTATGTGTTCTATTTTTTAAGATCCATTTTTGCTTATTTCACATGCTGTACTTGTTTTATGTCTTCAATCAAAATGTAAAGAACTTTGAATTGCACTGAACTCATTGTTTGAAAGGTGCTATATAAATAAAATATGATTGATGGATTGATATAAGCCTTGTTTTCACTATGCAATTCTTTCTGCCTCCGGTATGATCTCTAGGAAAATGAAGGCTTGCTTTACATCACAAAGGAAGTGTGTAAACCAACCAAAACAGGAAGAGGATAGCACTTTTGTTTTTCCTTAGTTGCTATCAGTGGCTATCCCCTAGCTACCATCAATGTAGTTTCTATGCAGTTACTATTGCAAGTAGCAGAAATGGTGAGTAATTGTGGACACAGTAATAATCGCTGGGCTCTGAGGAAAACAGAAAGTTGTCTTTGAGACAGCGGTGCCAAGGAAAACACCGGCTGAAAAGGCTCATCTGACACCACTGGCCTGTTTTAATCAGATCTGAAGAATGCATCTTTTGTAGCGTTCTCCATCATTTAGATGGCAGATTATGATGGGTGTGCCACTATTAAATTTTCCTTTTATTTGAAAACATATTATCCACACGATCAGTCATTCGTAGAGGAAACTTGGGAGTGGGCTGTTGTGTAAGACAGTGTTCACTTTTTTCTTCAAGCAGTTGGATCTAAAAGTTCATTTTACATCCTGATCTTGTTTTTATGATTTTCTCTAAAACGTTTTAAGTTAGATGTGCATTTTTCTCTCGAGTCTCATTTTGATGATCGTTGAATCAGGTGCCTCTGATGAATATGACAAATCCGTCGTTCCTTATTTCTAAATTACTGTAGGTCTGCTAGTATGAATGGGCCACCTTTGAAATGTGACTGACAACTGAAAGCAAATTAATGATAACCTGAGAAAAAAAATCACTGAAAACGAACTGAATATATGCAGAAGTGGACTAACATATTTTAATGTAACCTTTGTGTCATATTTGAGCCTCATGGGCAGCACATTGACTGGACTTCTTGGAAGTGACCCAGCGGTACAGTAATTTTAACACAAAAACTTGTTACAAAGATTGTGATACATAAGTCAAAAGTTAAAGCCATAAAGTACATCATGGCATAATAAATTAATGTTTAATAAAGTTTTTTTGAAAGAAAAATGATCTGAGCCACTGAAGGCTTGTTAAATACAATACGTGTGTCAATATGAGACACGGTTGGAGGCAGAAGATGTGGTTTGAGGCTGACAGCTATGACATGTAACAGAGGCAGTGTTTCAGTCTGTCAGTGGAGTGGTGGTTGCACCATCTTGCCTGCCTTGATGAATGAGGACTGGTGATAGCGGTGACGGGAGGCAAAGTCAGCATTTTCCTCTGTCAGCTGCTTGGTTTTCAGCCCGACCATGGACAGAGAGGGGGTGACTACGATCTCATCCCGAGGAGACCCTTTCCTCCTGATGGACAGGGAAGTACATTTAAATCTCTTATTCAGCTGTCACATACTCCTTATAAATGGATCCCTATCTGACCATTTTCTACCACAACAACCACACAGTACCTGAAAATGCTATTCAGTGTTGATCTGAGCCATGAGAAAAAGCTGAATCGAGCTGCGATACCTGCAAATAAATCAAAATCCACACTGTTATCTTGAAAAAATACATAATCATATTAAAACGGTGAAATCTGCCATGGAGACCCTTTTCATCGTGTAACGGTGCACAGAAGTACAGTAACAGACCGAGGAGACGCACACAGCAGCGCCTCGACCACCTGTGAGACAAGTGTTTAACACTTGCAGATATTGTGCTCAGAAATGTCGTGAGTCAGACAGCTCACGCACGCTGCACTGTGGTGAGTTTAACACACAGATGCTGGGTGTCGCAGCTATTCCAGAAATCCTAAGCCACAACAGCTGCCAGCCTGCTGGGCAAAAAGACCACAATGAAACTCCCAGAAATGTGCCTCAGTGTGCTACATTAGAAGTACACATAATGACTCAGCATTGGGTGACTAAATCTGAATGCTTAAAACAAAAAACAAAAAATTAAAAAATGCATGTCTTGCTTCAGATTTTATGCAGGCTTAACTTGCAGACTACTCCTACTGTAATAAAATGCCTAAAATTACACAAGTTTACTAAATGAGCTCGTAAACATGCTACAAAAATAACAGCAGACATAAAACAGACTTTTTGTCCTTTCAGCAGACAGTAAACCATTTTAAAAAACAGAGAATGTGAAATGAAATGCGTTCACTAAAAGTATGACTTATGGGATGCAAAATGTAATGCATAAATGGTCAGACATTCTTGCTCACTAAAAGGCCCAAAAGAGTCATCTATGCATATTATGGCAAGGTATAGTAGAAAGCTACTGTAATTATAATGGAATTTTCCTCCTATAAATTACAAGCCATTTTCCCAAATTTGTAAAATGAGCAAAAACTGTCAATACAGTGTCCCATACCTCGTCTGACACATCGAAGCCGTGAAAGGTAAATAAGGAAAAAAAAAAAGCAATCCATTTACTGAGTATTATTTACAAAGACATTTTGCGGGGATTTTCTTATAAGTTCATTCATGTTTTGTTCTGCCAGATAAAAAAAAAAATGTTGCAATTACCCTTTTTTTAATCGGCGAAAACAAGTGGAAAAAAGAGGTCACTAAAAGGCCACAGGAGGCTTAAGTGCACCACTATCCCTTGCTCTGGATAGGGCTAAAACATTTCTTTTTTCTTATCTGTTCTTAAGTCATTAAGAGAATTTTTTTTAGAAAATTTAGAAAGTTGATCAGGAGAGTTAGGGTTTCCATACAAACACTACACTTAAGAAAATAAAAAAATAAACAAAATCTTCTCTGTGGTTATGAAGCTAAGTCATAATTTTATTTCAATACAAATACTAGCCTATGTAACACACTAGCCTATGTAACACACTGTGCTTTGCAGTTATAAATTGCTTGATGATATTTCTTTAATGGCATCAAAAAAGGAATTTCAATAATTGGAATAAGTGTATGTGCAGTCCTTGTCTGTTTTTGTAGTTGTCTGTTTTGCAAAGATCAGATCAAACCAGTTGTACTGGACTATATGGATTAGGCCACAAGAGCAGGCTAACATTAGCTATAGGTGCTAAGCTCAGTGCCAGCTGTAATAAAGTGTCAACAAACTTTGTCCAAATGCATATCATGTCCAAAGCTGTGTTTGGCATTCTGCACTAGAAACTGCTGTACAGGTGCATGCAGTGCATTAATGAAAGACACAAAGACACAGGAAACTCACTCTGTGCTGCTTTATGTTAGTATAGCACATCATCAACTTGGATATCTAATTTTTAATGCATGCACTTTTTATGTTGGACTGTCCTGTCCAAATAAAGACACTGACCAGGACCTCAGCATAAAGACAAGCTACGTGTTGCTTAATGGGAAATGAACTGATTGAACTCACCTATAGGTAGTCCAGGACTTGTTTTCCCGATGTAGAAGAAGAGCAGCAGGGCAACAACTATGTTTGCTAAGGCATAAACCCACTGAATAACAAACATAATCAATATGGAGCTCAATGCCTGAAAGGAAAAAAAAACACACTCATTATATTCCGTCAATATTATCTAAAATGTAATCATTAGAACAAAAAGTAATAATGTGCAGCATGTAATGTGCAACCTACCCCGATAAGAGCGACCCAGTGGTTGGAGAACTTTGCATATAATGAATCCTGCATGGGTTTGATTTCAAAGCTCTGGTGCTCTGCTTTACCTCCAGAACCTGAAATATTAATAAGAAGGGTGACTTTACAAGCAAAGAAATACATCTGGCAAACCTCTACGACAGGCATGTCAAACCGGTCCACAGGGGGGCCGGTGTGGCTGCAGGTTTTGTTTCCAACCAAGTAGCAGCACACCAGACTTGACTCATTTAATCAACTGATCTCTGTCTTCAGACAGTTGATTGGTCAAACTGTGTGCTCTTGGTTGGTTGGCACAAAAACCTGCAGCCACACCGGCCCCCCTGTGGACCAGTTTGACATGCCTGCTCTACGATCTCCAGTATATTCAGGTCTAGTGTTTGATTGTGAAAAGCGATCACCTGTGCTGTGACTGTGAGGTTCAGCAGATGGATCCTGCTCTGCATGGTGCATTTTTGAACAAAATTTGTCTTGTAATTCCTCTTCAGTCCTGGGCTGCCTGCCTCTACACTGCACTTCGGGGTGCTCACATGAAGGAGCTGAACTCTCCTCTTCTTTTTCCTCTGAGAACATATTGCTGTTTAGGTCCAAGCCAAAGCTGTCCATCAGCTTCTGCTTTGTAGTAATATTAGCCTTTCTGCTCTTGCATCGACTGTTTAGCTCTTGCACAGGAGAGACCTTTTCAGCCCCAGCGTCAACATTTGACGCGGGTGGAAAGATCTGGTCCATGTCCTTGGTGAACTCCAACAGAGTGCCTTTACCTTGCGGACTCTCACCTGCACTCCCATAGTTTGGGAGAGAGGCCTCGATCAGGGGCTTCATTGACCCACGCTGGTTTCTTTTGGCTGGGACGGGGGTGTGCTTCTTCTCTTTAGTCTGTAGCTGGAAGGTCATGGCCACACTAAAGTAAGAGTAGTCGACAAAGCTGTAGGTGAGCATGAAGTTTATGGTGACGATGGGTGCCAGCACGTTGACCTGACCGATGAAAATGAAGGCCATGGTTAGCAGGCTGGTCAGAAAGATAGCTGCCACTGGAGTCCTGTTTGGGCCTCTCTGTAAAAAAGAGTGTCACAAAATAGGTCCTGGTTAAATGCCTCCACGAACCCAACAAGTTGCATTAACAGTTTAAATCCATGTGTGTAAAAACATGGATTTTTCACATGCATTGTCTCCCCAGCAACACAGAAGACCGATACAATCATCACAGTTTCAAGGTGGACATCTAAGATTTTTGTCATTAATTCAGTATTTGACCAAATGTCTCCCTTTAAGTTCCTATGTTACAGTGATGAGTAATAGCCAGAAGAGTTTTTATGCAGAATATTATGATGTCACAGTGAAGCTGACCTTTGAGGTTCTAAAATGTCAACACTTCATCATTTTATCCTATTAGACATTTGTGTAAATTTTTTGATATAGCTAGCATAAGAATTTTTGAGTTATGGCCAAAATTGTTTTTTGAGGTCACACTCACATTTGACCATCAAAATCTCTTTGGTTTATCATTGAGTCCCAGTTGACAGTTGTGTTAAATTTAAAGAAATTCCTGTAAAGTGCTCTTAAGATATAGCATTCATGAGAATGACGTACACTAGGTCTAAGTGACCTTGACCTTTGACCACCAAATTCTAATCAGTTCATTGTTGAGTCCAAATGGTAGTTTGTGCCAGATTTGAAGAAATTTCTTTAAGGTGTTCTTGATGTATTGCGCTCAAGAAAATGGGGCGAATGGACAACCTGCAAACATAATGCCACCAGCCTCAGATGTTGCTGATGTGGAGGCATAAAAAAACAAGCAAGTGGTGATTTTTTTTACCTCTCTGATGAAATTAAGTATTCCTTTAGGGGTTGAGAAAATAAAGACTAAATTTGCCTTTAAATTCTTAAGATAAATTTACTGTTTAAAATGGATTATGTGAAAAATGCATCGTCACAAAGCTGAAAACAGACCTGTTTTTAATTTACTCATGGAAAGTTGATGTTTTGGAGAGACATGTGTTTCACGTAACACTATGTAAAAAATGCACATGCTTTGTGTCCCTAAGTCATCGAACTGGGCTGGGACAAAAAAAGACTGTCCCACTCCTCCTGTTAAGATTCTGTAGCTTTTCAACTTGAGCCAAATAAAACTTATTTAACTAATAGAAATTAATAAGAAGCAGCCATGCACAGGGACCCATTAAAACAATCTGAACTAAAAGTTATATTTGAGTATTAAAAAAAACCAAACCTGCAGAAAGTTAGCAATTGTTTAAACATATGGTTTGCTAAGCAGCTTGCTTTCACATCCCAGGTCCTATCACACAGTTTAAGGAGCACTACTGTGTTACTGTGTGCCTGGCGGGCCTCCAGAGCACACAGCGGAGAAGGGCCCTGCCCGTCGCCCTTCCTGCGTTTGTTCTGAGGCTTTGATTTGGGCCAAGATGTCTAGGGCCTCATTCCAGCCTGCTGAGAGAGGTCAGACACTGCTGCCACCCAGGGAAGTCTGAGGAAAACTGGGGGCGGAGGAGGTCAGAGTGTCAATGTGACTCTGTGTTTGTGTACGTGCACAGGTTGTGTGTGTGCATGTGGTTGTGTAGCAGCAGTGAGATGTAACTCTTTGCTGTAATGCAGTCAGTCACTTCACTTGTATGGAGTGGAGTCTGGGCTCTATAGTTAGGCCGTCCTGTCACTGTTTCCTGTTGAGTCCACCCACCACACCCCCCTGACCATCCAGACTACACTTATTAGCAGCAGAGGAGGAAGCACTCAGATCCAGTGCTAATACTACACTGTAAAAAGACTCCAATTAAGTTTAAGTCCTACACTGAAAATGTAATAGTTAAGTAGAAAATATAGTAAAGTGTACTGATGATACCAAAATGTATTAAAAGCAAAAATACAGAATGCAGAAAAAATATTTTCTGTTAATATTGATAAAATATATACTGTATTATTAAACAATTATTATGCTTGCACTGATGAAAAAGAAGGATTTTACATTTGATTTGTAGATGGTTAAAGCTAATAATAATATTTTTTTTAAAAAGGAACATTTCCATTAGGAATTAATCTCCTGAGTATTTTCTTGATTAACTTATTTTACAAATTGATTTGCCAAAAAAAAGAAAAAAAGAAAAGTGATTAATGCCCATATAACTCAGGGATAAAACTGACACCTTCACAATTCTTGTTTTGTTCAACCAGTTGTGCAAATAAAAATACATTCAAATTACTAAAATGAAAAGCAGAAAACCTCCACATTTGTGAAACTGGAATCTATATGATTAAATCAAATTATCAAAATGGTTGCCAATTGAATTTCTGTCAATTGATTAATCCACTTATCATTTCAGTTTTACATTTTCATATATTTTGTCTGAAAAACATTCTACTTTGTAAAGTAACTAGCAATTAAATCTGTCAAATATCTGTAGTGGAGTGAGAGGTAAAATATTTCCCTCTGAGTTTTGGGGAGTAATTTGTACTTGGACCCAGTTTCCCCATGTCTTTGAGACCAGGTGACTAGCTGCAATGTAAACACTCTGAGCATGTTTGACCTATCAATATACGTCCGCTTAAAGTGCTTGTTTTTGCCACTGACAGGCTCAGATTGTTATTATAAATGTCTAGCAAAATTACAGACCCTACAGAGAAATAAAATATTTCCTTTACCATTCACTCAATAAAGTCTGTTTGTTATTGTGTCTAACAAAATCTGGGTCAAGAAGTCTTTCTTTTGAAGTCTTGTAGTTTAGTGTTATTGTCAATGACTCCGCTGGATATTTAACTAATTTGGACAATGAAAAAAAGTCAGATTTCAGAGCGATTTCTCCCTAAACAAGGCTTGGTTACACACACTGACAAACAGATGGTATCAGCAAGGAAAAAAAGTTTAATTTCCCTCTTTGATTTTCTCTGTAATGCTATCAGACACATCTAATAGCAGTCTGAGCCAATCAGAATAGCAAAAAAAAACAAAACTCTTTTGGACCTACATTGATAGTGCACTATTGCCGCAAGTTGTTACATTGCTGCCTGTTTATTTGCCTGCTACAGACTGCAGCTCTCTCACCCCATACAGGATCAATTTACTCACTTAGCCACAAAACATGGGAAAATAGAGTCCATGTTGAAAAATACCAAAGTTTTCCTTTAAGAGCAATTCATCACTCTGCAAATAAGCAAACTCACTAGTGCAGAAACACACACCCTCACTACATAATCTGCTTTTACATCATGGTGACTACAGCTAATACATTGTTAATATCCAGATGTTCCTCCCTTTCTGGCTCTATCCATTCAACAATCCACCCACCCCTTTTCCCAGGAAAGCCAGAGCTGGGATGACCCTCTCTTGGGCGATGCACTGGAGGATCCTGGGTGCTCCGTACAGGCCGCCCATGCAGGAAGCCAGTGAGGAGATGTAGAGGCCCAGCAGAAAGAGGAAGCCTACCAAGGAGACCTGGAGGAAGAAGGAAAACAAACAGAGGGTGGAAGAGGATGGGGTGGGGTCCAGAGCTCACAACAGCTACGCCCAAGTTCAGTTCCGCTGCAGCCAGCCCCTTATGAAAACAATGAGGACTCACCACTGATGGAGTCTGACCATGGACTGGTTTTTTTAAAAAGAGCCACTGATTGGTTAGAGAAAAATATTGAAATAAGCTTGAGATTTGCATTCATATTACACCATTTGTACTACACATGTTGATTTCATTAACATAAGTGGCAACTGGTCAGTAATTTTGATTGGAGCTGGAGGCTACAGAGCGTAAACGATGAGCAATGTGCGATTGTACACCCACATTTTAGTCAGAAATCCACTGGAATAGAACTGGAACTCACAGGAAGTTCACAGGAACTTTCAAGCCTGGCACAAGCCAGGTTAGACAATGCACAATTACAGTTACAATTAGTTGATCTAAACAAAAAAAAAAAACATTCAGGAGCAGAGGACTTATACATGATGTGTACAATAATTGCGGGATACATTTGGTTTTTAAAGGCACTTTGAAGCACTAAATGTACAGCAAGTAGGTGAAGTGAACCATGCCATAATATTTTTCCAATGTGAGACACACGAGACAACTAACCAGCAGTGTGTGAAAGTGCACCTAGGTACTCAAGACCACAACTGTGGGTACTGGGGCAGTCATTACCAAAAAAAGAAAAAATGGAATGGGTCACACATCTCAAGGCAGAGAACACACATCCAGTCAGAACTTGACCACATCAACAAAGTGAGCCATCATGGGGATTCCCCTTACCTCACCCCTCCTGCTGAGAGGGCCCCTCTAACTGGGCAGGATGGAAAGAGAGGGGGAGTTTACCTTTTCTGCTATCAAGAAGTCATAGCGCAGAGCTTCTCTGGTGCAGATGGCCCCCAGAAGGAAGACAAAGACCAGATACAGGAACCACCTGTGGGTCACCAACAGTACACCACATAGCATTATTAATAACTGCTGCTTTCTCACTATTAATAGGAAAATTGTGTCATCACAACTCCAGAAGTGAGTGTGTGATGGGCCATACTGGGAATATGGGTGTGTTTGTTCTCTCCAATGAAGGGGGAAAGGTTATCCCTTTGATAGAAGACACAGCAAACAGATCTGAGAGCACCACATCTGGAAAGTACCATTATGGATGATTCATAAAGGAGAGAGTGTGATAGTTAAACTATCCTTGTAGCATGATGTGTAGTGAAATAAAACTATGTAAGATAGCAAAAAAAGTACGTTCTGACATGTTGGTACTACGAGTTAACAATTTGCCTTTGTTTTCTTACAGCATATTTCTTCCTATGTGGGTCACTCTGTACACTTTTACTGTAGTTGTAGTGTTGTGCACTTAGTTGCGTTTCCTTGTGGTGTTGTTTTTGTTTTATAATGTTGTTGCGTGAGTGTGTGTGTGTGTTAAGGTGTCATCATACGATGTGAAGACAGCTGCCAGTGTTCCCACAGGGATGTTGTGTTCAGGCCGCTGAAGGTCTGAGCTCATGTTGAAGCCTGCCATAACCCCTACACACAAAAACACGCATGCACGCGCACACACATGCACACACACACACACACACACACACACACACACACACACACACACACACACACAAACCACAAAAATGTAAACAACATACTGTTCGATACAAAACAAATTCATGCACAGTTATGTAGCTGTAAGAAATGAAAAGAGCGTTGGAGTGTTGACAGCATTTGTGTATTAGCTGCTCACTCCATGTTATCTGTAATTCATTCATCCAAAAACAGACTTTCGAATTAAGTGGATTAAAAGGGGGCTGCATTTAAGAACAGCATTGAGAGGGATGTTTTCATATAGTTATATGACGCGTATGTGGTTTTGCTGCTGTTTTAAATGACCCCTTTTACTCTAATTCATTAAAAACTGTTGATGACAAATTGATTCTTCGTGTACTGCGGAAAAATGTGAGAAAAAAAAGTTTCCTTCATAAATTTAATGTCACATAAGAAGAGTAATTGATGTAAATGATCATTTTTGGGCAAAATCATTCCTTTAAAGGGCAGATAAGGTTTAATACATACTATACATGATTAGATTAAAAAGAGATGATAGGACCACCTCACCTGTAGCAGCAGGAAAAAAGACCCCGAAGACAGTGAAGAAGTTTTCTCCTGGGCTGTAATCTGGCATCATGTTGCTGCTGAGCAGCCCGGGTGAATAACCAATGAAACCATTTTCTGAAAGTGGAGACAACAACACGCAAAACACATCAGTTCCGAACTTTACATTTTGATAAAATGTTTAACTTTTGAAGTTTTTAATGGCTAGATAGATACTTTTATTTTTCCCATGGGGAAATTGGTTTGAAGCATATCACAACAGAATTTTAGCACACAAACACAAAGTCACCATACTTCACACATACTGACATTATGAAAGCTACATAAAAATAACAGACACACTCATTCATTTGCTCTTTCAAGTACTAGGTGGTGGGGAACAGACCAGACCAGTGGAACATATTTGGAGACTGTTACCCGTTTAAAAACGTATGGGTTGTGGAATAAAATTGTGGAATCGTGGTAGACTGTAGGCCGTTTTCTGTATTGTTACCTGCAGCTAAAGTTCTTCTTTTTTTCTTCCTGGGTGATTACTGAGGAGTTTTTACCCAGCATTTCCTGGAGAAGTTAAGATTAAGTTGAAATGTGCACATCACATCTGCACGAGGGGATTTTCCCAGTAAAGACCTACAATACCAGACACCAGCTGTGTGAAACATTATATATCATAGGTTAGAAAAAATACTGCATTTTATCACTGATAATTAGCTTCTGAAACAAACTATAACAATTGGTACAACTTAAAGATACTGGTTACCAGATAATATTATCTATTTTTATTTATTTATTTATTATTTATTACTCCACATTGAGCAATACCTGAACTGGGAATCCATAGCTGCAAATAGAGACTGTCACGTTGTTTTTAAAATCAAAATAAATTTCAAAATAGATAGTGAGAAAGTATGCAGTTCGGTCAAGGTTTGTTGAACGTGCAGGGGAAGAGATTGTTCTGCACTGGTTGGGGCCATTTAAATCACACAGTCTGACGGGCAGGCCTATGTTACAACACTGGACATTTCCCCCTTGGTTATCTTGCGATGGGAAAGAATGTTCTCTCAGATTAATGACATGTTTATCCAAAAGGAAGTCACCACCCTTTTCAGAAGCTCAGCAGCTTCCAAGTTTGAGTGAAAGAATGAGAGTGAGCGAGAGAGGGAGACAGAGAGTGAGAGAAAAAGGGGGAGAGAGAGAGAATGCTCTTTTTTTCCCCCCATTTTGTTTTAGACAAAAGCCAAAACCATGAGGCCTGGATAGACAAGTTACTCCAAGTGCACATGTTCTCCAGGATAGGAATTTAAGGAGGCTGTAAATACTGACATCAAATGGGACTAGGTGCCCAAACTCCGGTTCCCTCTATGACCCTGCAAGACCGCCCTCTGTCCAAACAATCAGGATCTAACAGATCCAGAGCAGTCAGTGTCTATATCTGCGCCATGGGCTCCCCACCCATATTACAACATACACTCCAGCATCCAACCATGCCTGATTCTCTCTGAGGTTGTCAGAAAACTATTTCTATGAACAGAAATTCATTGCTTGGATACACTGCCAGAGTGTTTGATCTCAAAAACTGTGGTAAAAAAACAGCAAACAAATATGTCTTTTAAGTAGAACTGTTGTGCAAGTTTTCTATTTTCTGTGGGAACAGCATTTTCACATCCAAAATACCACGCTCCTACATAAGGCATGGTCAGATTTACTTGAAGGGTAACCCCAAGGCACTTTCCTTAAACTTTACAGCAACCCAAAAATAGCTAGTCGGTCAGTTGGTGATTTGACGAACCAACTTTTTTTTACTTACATTGTGATGGTGAACATGGAAAAATTATACCTGTTAAACATCGGCATGTTAAAATTGTCATTGGCGGCGGCACTGTCAAGGAGTGGCCAGGGAAGCCAATATTTCCTTTGAAAGTCACTATCTTCTGATACCGATGACGTGCTGGCATTATCGTGCATTCCTATAAAAGAGGGTATTAGAGCGGCCCTAAAAATGAAAATGTCTGAAGTATTATGATGCAGAAAATAAAACAACGGAAACTAGGATTACTGAGTAACTGAAGTTGTATATCAAGCAAGAATGGAAGAGAACTTCACTTCAAAAACTTCAACAATTAGTGTCCTCACTTCCCAAACACTTACTGAGTGTTGTTAAAGAAAAAGGTGTCACACAGCGGTAGACTCAACCTGTTGCAGGCATCAAAGAAAATGAGTGCAATCAATTTTTTTTTTATCAGTTTGAACATTTAATATCTTGTCTTTGGACTGTATTCAATTGAATATAGGTCAAAAAGAATTTGCAAATCATTAGATGTTGTTTTTATTTACGTTTTTGGGGGCATCCCACCTTTTGGGGAATTTGGGTTGTATGTAAGCATATATAAGCATTTATGTGACTGTGTCATATTATGTGAAGGGCAAGTGTACAGGGCAGAGTGGGGCTCCTCTCTGAACTCAGCATTCCTCTGATACGCACTGGAATGTGTAGTCAGATTACATGAGAGTCTGAGGCCTCTCTCTCCGTCCCACATTAACCAGTATAAAGTGCTGTGCATGGAGAGCAGGGCTGGCTATGATGTTACAAGAGGTGGGGCAGGTCCCACTGGGATGATTGAAAACTATATATTATAGTGCGGATCACAGGGAGAGACGATGTGGCGGTCTCTGGAGTCGCAGTGGGCCTCAGATCTCGGTTCCGGCCTTCTCGCTTTGTCATTTTCAAAAAATGTGGGTGAGTCTGGTTAACACCCTAAACCCCAGACCCAAGACGCACATTATGGCTTCCTGTTCTTTGGGGAATAGGCTTCAGCTAAAGGGACTGGGTAAGAATGTCAGATATTATTTCATCTGTGCGCAGCAATCAGACAGCTTTGCGGTTGAATTGTTTGACTGTAGAGACAATGTGTTGGCCCTGTAACTAACTAAACTAAATATTTCACTCCACAAACACATCAGTTATGAACTGTCCTCCAATCAGCACTATTCTGAGCTGCCATACATGTTGCAGCTATGCAGCCTTTAAATTGCACCTGTCACCGCACTGCAGGAAGGACTTGTCATAATCAGTCACTTAACAGATCCTTAAGGCTGGGGATATGAGGAAGCCAGGTCAGTCTAAGGGTCAGAGTTCATCTACATATAAAATATCACAAGATAGTCTTCAGATTTGCCTTGTAGACATTTAGATAGTGATCCAGAGTGTGTTTTGACGGAAGAAGGTAGACAGATGAATAGATTACATTTCAGGCCAACACGAATACCAAATCATCTTGATTTGTACCAAAAATTCCATTAATTCAGTCTTTCCCCTTCAAATATTTTTGTTGTTGGAGCTCAAAGGTTGAAACTGTATCAACAGCCCTTTTTGCTTTAAAAATACCTGAAACCATTAATGACTTATTATTCAGCTGTAAATTTGAAAATTTCAGTTGATGAATACTAAAAATACGATAACCTGTATAGTATTAAATGCCAATATTTGCCAAGCATACCAACAACAAGCCAAAATCCCAGTATCATGTGGCTGTACCATATGGATGTACCGTGGACGTGTACATAAGGGAACTTGTTATCAAACTGTGACCACATGATTTTGGCAGTGGCTCCTTTCCTTCAGGATGTGCCTCACGTTTAGTGAGCGCAGGCTAATCTGGGCTGTTTCAACTAGCTAGTGGACCTGCTGGTCTTCTGCCAACCATGAAGTCACTCAACACACACAGAAGCTCTTAATTGAAAAAACCTGGAGTGGCCATTATGGCTGGTTCTCCCACAGTTCTTCAGGACTGCAGACTGGCCTTTCCCGACTGTAATATGAAGAAGGTTGGGAGTGGCGGACAAGTTGAGTTTAGGGGAAGGATTAGAGTCTGTTTTTTTGGGAGGGTATGGGACCTTGTTAAACTTAATCTTGCAAAAACACTGCCCACGGTTGGACAGGTACACTGAGTTTTCTGTGGTTTGCTGAAGAAAAGAGCAAAAACGGGAAAGTTCCCAATGTGATATACTGTTTTTCTGTTTCTTTGACTTTAACAAGTGACTATTGTTTGCCTTTTATGTCCTATTCACATAAAGACCGGCTTGACTTCTGGAACACTTTTCTCTTCACACTGGACAGGACGCTGATATCAGTGAGAACAGGAAACGTGGGGAATGACTTCCTGACGGCCAGCAAAAGAATACAATCTGCTCAAAAAAGGCAACATTTCCTCACCACAAAGGTGAAAAAAAAAAAGAAAATAAATCCTCTCAATAAACATATTGCCAGTCTGAAGCCACAAGAAAACAACACTTGACCAAAGTTTGTAACTTACAACCATCAACCATCCACTGATGGCAAAGGAAGTCAGTCACTGATGAAAACTAAAAACAAGTTTAATAGCAACAATGGGTAAAATGTTTATCAAAACGTTTGTTACACAGATGCCAGAAGACACTGTAAAGAAATGAACTGTGGAGATCTAACCTCAGTCAAGTGCCAGACTGACAATGATAAGTGATACTACAGCGACACCTACTGGCCTGAAGAGGTCACCACTCAAGTCAACAGTCAGCGGTTCCCAGAATTCCTCTGTCAGCTGTGGAGGCCAAACTAAACTTCACTCACCCCTCCTCAACTTAACTTAACTGCATTTTTTTCAACACATAATAATTATGTGGTATTAGTGTCAAAAGGTGCTACAATGAATAAAAAAGAATAAAAATGTCTTGTTATCTTGAACATGACACACATTCATTCAAATTTTTCCAAATGACAATTACATGTTCAAGTTTTTCCAAATCGCCGACTTGATCCCTACAAAAGATACCTGGTTCTTTTACGGCATTAACGGAGAGCTCAATATTTTAGATTTTGCTCCCATGTTTATAATTGTTTTTTTTTTTTATCTTGTAGTATTCATCACGTGTATTTTACTTTCTAAATAAATCTAAGTTCTTACAGTTCATTAACATTTTATACAGCAGATATTCTGACTTAAAACAATAGGAAAAGTGCTGGTGGAACCAATAATAGTGATAGGCAAAATTAAAAGACCAAATCAACCAACGACTCTTCTTTAAAAGTGTTTGGTATGTATCAGGTCAACATTTCTAACACCTTATTCCTCACGAATCCCAGATTTCTCCCACTCGCTGGTATCATAGATAGCGTACCAGAGCTAAGATGTATTCTCCTCAGACAGTAATTTTTCCGACTTTGGTATATTTGTGAGGATGTATTGTGGAAACGACAGGGAGGCTACTGATAAGATGTGTTGTATTTTATTGCTCAGAGCATTTAAACTTCATATTGCTAACAAGAAGCAAAGGAAACAGTTTAAGTGAGTTGTGAAATATGATCAGGAAATCATTTTCAGATTACTCCAACTCTACATGAATGCAGAACAAAGCTGAGGAGGTAACTGGGATTGTCTGCTACCTGCCACCCAAACAACAACAGATAAGTGATGTTAAGTGATGTTTCAAGCTTAAAAATGTTCTTCCTCATTGACTTTTCTGTAACATATATTGAACTTACTTAGCTCACCTGCATACAAATGGGATGCAAAATTAATGCAATAAAATAAATATTCTAAATGTATACATGATTCGACAGCACTAGCTGTCAAACATGCATGTACTGTTAACAGTGTCATGAATTAAAGTATTAGAAGACATCAGTATGGATTTAACCCTTCCCTTGATCCCTGTTAGCTTCTCACTTTATGTCTTTATTCATATCCCCCAGCCCTACCTGGGTCAAGGTGCGTGAAAGTCCCGATGACAAAGTCCAGTGTGGAGACAGCCAGCACAGCCAGCAGCAGCAGCTGGAGTCTGACAATCCACTTGACACCTGCCAGGTTGATTCCTAGCAGTGCCAGCAGCACCGCCGCCGACATGCCGCGCACCACCCACTGGCTCTGCAGACCCAGAACCTCTGCCACCGACTCAGAGAAACCTGTGATGTACATGGCGCCAGCTACGCACTGCAAGGTGGGAGGCAGCAAGAAAGGGGAGCCAACATGAGAGAATGCAAAGGAGATGTGTAGACTGTAGCACCCAATAATGTAATAATTCCTCAAAAATGTAACAACACCTAAAAATGTAATAACATTTGTTCTTAATATGATTAAAAATGTAAAAAACAAAACAAAACAATAATTCAACAATTTGACCAATAATGAAGTCAAATAAACTGTCTGATATTGTAATGACATTTTTGTGATAATACCTTACAGGTAGCATCTTCTGTCTGTTTAAAACTGATGATATAATAACTCTAGCGGATAAGGTAATAATACAAAAAAGTAAGCTATTTTTTTTGGAAATGTAAAGTGTGTAAGCACAAAAAAATTATAATACTGTTAGTGCCATGTTAGCCCACTGAAAACATTTAACACTTACTTACGGACTTACATAGTTGGTAAAGTTATTACAATAGTGGGTTTTACTACATTTTTGATCAAGTTAAGTCACAATTTTATTACATTTTTAGTGAATTATTACATTATCAGGTGTTTTTTTGTTACTCACCTGTCCAAACACATAGAGGAGGCCCACAGTGCCACCGACCCTGCCGCCCAGGACAGTGGAGATCATGGAGTAGATTCCTCCACTTCCAACACCGCAGTATTCATTCACTCTGATCCCTGACATCACCGTCACCAAAGCAACCAGCACGACAGAGGACACCAGGAGCATCCCAAGCAGCACGCCCGTGTTGCCCTGGATGATGATGGCATGAAATACTGAGTCACCTTTGCATACACGTGTACATCTGCAGGATGTCAGTTATCAGTAATACATTCAATGTTTTTAGTCTACAACTTGTGAGAACTATCTGCACACCTCAACTTTGTATACTGTAGCTACTGTTTTGTATTCACTGCACACTTTGTTCATCTTGCTTGTAGCCTTTTCTTCAATATTTGTTCTGTTTATATGTCTGCACATTTTTCTCTACTTCATTTGTCTCAGTATCTCAATAACATAATAATAATAAACCTTATTTATATAGCACTTTCCTTAACAAGGTTACAAAGTGCTTTTCAGACAAGCAATATATTATAAACAAGGCATCAATAAAACAACAATAAAATGCAAACAACACAGTGATCACATATTGATACTGAAAAAAAAGGATAAAAAGTAGCCTACAATGGCCAGGGAGGGATGACAAAACCTAATAACAGCCACATATTTAATATTCATAAAGGCTTTCCTTTAAAAGAAAGTCATAAGAAAGGATTAAAAATAGGTTGTTCTTAAAGAAACAGTCACACTTTAAGTTTTACTTTACATGCTCTAGTGTTCAAACTGGTGGCGAATGTGTTTAAAAGAATTATCTAGATGAAAACTGGGAGATTTTTTTTACTCTCATTTTTACACTCATTTTTTAAAAAACTTTCTTGCACTCCTATTTGCTAATTCAAAACTCCATTATTGATTTTAGCTTCAGTATTGAGGAAAACTATTAAACGAGAAACATGTTAGGAAAACCTTAAACCCATTAAACCATGGAAAACATACACAATGTGCTTTTGAGCAATAAAAAAAATAATAGAGCATGTAGTTTATAATAAGATGCATGTCACCCTGGAAAACAAACCCTGTCTCCCACATGTCAAACTATATTTTAGCTGTCAAGTAAGACCCTAACAAATGTAGTAATTCTTTGTAGTTGTGTCCTGTGATCACACATGTACATGAAAGTGTTTGGGATCCACTGACAGGGTGACACCTACGTAATGTTGGTTGCAGCTAAAACTAAGAATCAAAGGCTTCAACAAAGTTAAAAGGACGTCCATAGCAGACATGGAACACAGACATGAAGCTGAATATTATAAAGTAAAAAACAAACAAATGAAGTTTCTGTTTTGCTCAATTTCACAGTACTACAATCCACCCTTAAGGGATAGTTCAGATCTTCTGAAATAGGGTTGTATGGGGTACTTATCCACCACACAGTGTATTACATACAGTAGATGGCAGTTGGCTTCTGCTGGTTTTCAAAAAACCAAACCTTTCCTTTAAATTGATGTTTTACATCATAAAAGCACCAGTGTGCAAATGGTGCACTGTGTCCCATTGCTTCATTTTATATCATAAATAAATCTTCACTCTTATCATTCTAATGTATGCTCAGCTGCGGTACATGGTCCGAACTAATGATAACCTTGAGACAGAATCCCACAGGTTGGTGTCCCACAGAGAGGGCTATCTGCCAGTAGAAACCCCAAACTCACCCACAACCAAATTTCTGATTAGTAGAATAATATTCCTTTGCTCTTTAAAAGAGCACATTAATGCACCATTCAAGCACACTTTTCACTATAAATGCATGTTCAAATGCTTTTCCAAACAAACCATCAGTCCCTCCATAGCACCTTTTGTACATACATTTTCTGTCCTTTATATTCTGTCATTTTATATATTTAAATTGCTTTTATAATTTTTTTTTATCTTATGTCCTATTCTATTTAAATTCACTATCTTTATTCTGCCCTTTATGTTAATTCTTTTGCACCAAAACACCAAGTCACATTCCTTGTATATGTAAATGTACTTGGCAATCAAACCGGACTCTGATTCTGATTCTGTTTAATTCACATACAAATGCATAAAAGGAAGAACTCTATCAATGGGGGTAATGGGGGTGCTTGGATTGCTCCAACTGACAAAAATGTCAGACATATGACAAATTTATATTTAAACAAGATCAAATGAGTATTAGGTCAAAGCTGACCCAGACGACAAACTTCATCACTGGATAAACAGCCCAACCCAGAATAAGCTCTAGGATGACAACCTTGAGCAAACAATGACACATACGGATATTGTGGGTTTTGTTTGAGATTTAGATGAATTTAAATTGTTCAGGTTTGTTATTATCTCTTCGATAAACAGATTTCTTCTTATGTTTTGCTTCTCTATTAATACACAAGAAGACGAATATGAACACACAAAGAGTGCAGTCTGTCTGTCAGGAAATTGAGAGTAAAACTGTGTGCACTCACCACCAGGTAGCCAGTACGCAGGAATAGCACCACACCAAAGATGTTGATCATGCAGGTGGTGAAAACTCCATCCCAGGTACCGAAGAGCACCGGATCCCACCCAAACAGTTTGATCCTCCACCACGGCTGGCTAGACTGCTGTGAGCCCTGACCAAAGGAACACAACGAGTAAAGCACTGGCTGAATTTTTTCTTTTTTTAAAGTGCTTCATTTCAACATCAAGAAGCCATTATCATATTCATTTTCAGAAAACTTTCAGGAAAATTATTGTTTGCGCTAAACTGTAAACAACAAACAAATGCAGGTATCAAGACACTTTTAAGGCACCTTTTCAAGATAATTTCAACCAAATTTAAGTCAGATTTTGATCTACATTTCCCAACAGGTGCAAATATAAAGAAATAAATTATATTTGTATTTGTAACATCAGAAATGTCAGAATTATTTTTCCCTTTTTAAAACTGACACTTTCCAAGGCTACAAATATTTTTTCTTGAGCCTCACTGATTGACTAGGGACATATGCATGACCCTCCCTCCACCATAAATAACCACATTTTAAAAAAATATTTATGACAAATGTTATTATTGGAGGCCCTGCGATAGTCTGGCGAACTGTCCAGGGTGTACCCCGCCTTCCGCCCGATGACAGCTGGGATTGGCTCCAGCCCCCCCGCGACCCTTCCGAGGACAAGCGGTTACAGAAAATGACTGACTGACTGTTATTATTGGAGCCAATGCAACGAACAAACATTATGGGAGTGTAAAACTGAACACAACAGTGGCAATATCAGTAACTTGGTGCAGCAGCTATTATTAGATTTAAAAAAAACTTAACCTTTGATGTCTGAAAGTTAAGTGCAAACTGTTTCTTTTTGGCAACATTTTAAATGAGAAATGCAGAATTAAGTGATTTTTAAGACAGAAGCCTACACTGGTGATGATGAAGGACTGTCAAAGTTTAAAAATCAGACAATGATTTCGGTTTTTACAGTTAATGGCTATGGCAACATTTACAATTTTTGAAGAGGGTCTCACAACTGAAATGTTTTTTACTTAATTGTAAAGTTTATCGCAAATGATCTCTTTCTTTCAGTTTCCACCAATGCACCTGTCCACAAATTTTTGAGGGTCTGCATGAGCCTCCAAATTCAAGATTCTTATATAAAACATGCTTTTAAACCCACCACTGTGATTTGGGGATCTGTGGGTATTTAAAATAAATACAGAATATGACCATTTAAAATTGTATGTCCCTCCCTTATGCCAAAATAAAAATAAATCCCTGCCCAGTGCTTAAAAAATGAATTGACATGCCTCCCCTGTTTCATAAATAGTGAACAGCCCCTTAATGATTTAAAGGCCTAATATATTTTAAAACTGATAAAAGGCATTTTAGGACTTTTTAAGGACCCACAGACACCCTGAAATGTCACTCCAAATGCCAAGCAAGAAAATCCTAATAATACAAATACCTGGTGTAATCTGACATATCCATACCTGTGCATCTTCATGAAAGAGATCATGAACACGCGTGCTGGGATCAGTGACTCTCCCCTTCAGCAGCTCTGCTCCGTCTCCCTCCCGCTCACAGGTGCGCACAGTCCAGCCTATCGGCACGGTCTCCATTGCAGCCTGTGTAAACAGTGGTCCAAGTTAATTATAAAGTTTAATGTCAAACGACACCATGAAGAAATTCAGCTTGAATTTATTAATAAGTGACCATATTAGTTAGAGTTTGTGTTAACTGATGGTCCCTCCTATCCCCGTGACACAGCAACAGGTGCTGCACGAGGACACCCGGATACAGCAGGGCGTGCTCCAGACACTGCACGCTACAGTTTTATGACAACTAAAACAATAAATCAGTCAAGATGGTCTAGACAGGCAGCGGTCTACACGTAAGCTAAAATTAGCATCGAACAGCGGTGAACAGATTTTTTTTTTTTTTACTGTTTTGTCTCGATTTACAGCTATAAATCAGCTATTTCAGCACCTGCCTGTTGGTACAATCAGCTGTAAGAGCGACCGTCGACACCGAACCTAATTAATAAAACTGTCAATTTAATGTTTCCTGATGGCAAAAGTAACATTTGCTCCACCACACTCTTTGAGTCACAGAGATTCACTCTAAAATGGAGAAATAAGCAATACGGCATCTTAAGCTAAACGATTTTAGCGTTTAAATTAATTCTTTCTCCCCCAAATTGAAAGGTCTTTAAATTTTTACAAGACAAATACTTCAACTTATGCATGTTAAAGGAACAAAACACTTAGCTTCACCTGCCTTTCATATAGTCCCATTTCAGTCCATGCTGAGAAAAAAAGAGACATTAGTTAGCCAGCTATCAAAATAACAAATCAGTTCATTGTGCCAGTGTGCCTCGGAGGTGACTCCGGTCGGTGTGAACAGGACTCTTAGCTCCTCCTGCTGTTAACAACGTGTGTTTATTAAAACGTCAGCAGCCTGCAGGTAGCTTTACCTTCCAGGGTGTGTTTTTGCTTTGCACAAGGATCCTGTGTTAGTTTTGGCAAGCCCTGAAGTAGACAATGTTGACTAATGATTAAAGCTGAAAAATGCACGTATGCCACTCAGTATCCTTATCTTTTTATTCTTGGATTTTTTTCCTAAAACACGTTAGGACGGCAGGCTCTGGGAAGATTATGTTTTAGGCCATAAGGCTGTTTTTAGGCCTTTATTAGGATGTTTCTAACTATTTCTGCCAGTCCACAGTCACATATAACACAGATAACACATCAACAGTGTATTATTTGTGAACGTAACACATCAGAAAACATACCTACAGTTAATAATGTTAATAGTGTATTTGGATGTGACAAACTAAAAAAAAATGTTCTCCCCCAACCATTCCCTAATCAAACTTTCTCTTATGCAAAGATTTACTTAAAATATTATAAAAATTAATATTTTTGGGTTTGGGGACTGTTAATCGAACAAAACATGACATTTTAAGACTTCAGTTTATATTATGGGATTTTTTTTCACACTTAAAGATTTAGAAAATAGATTTATTATAAAACATAACTGCTTGTTGACTTTCCCTCATTTTTACTGATGACCCCCATAAACTCATTTGACCAAGAAACTGACTTTTTTCATTAGACCAGTGTTAGGAGTGTTACTTAAAAAAACTATTCTAGATTACTCATACCAAATAACATATTGTAAATACTTGGATTACTTTTGGAATATGGCTACTACGTCTGAGTTTGGCAGCCTAAAAAACAGGTTTAAGAACAATAATTATGACATAAAGCATGTTAATAATGGTAAAAACGAAAACATAACCTGAACACAGACATAAGCAGCAATAAAAGCAGAGTAAATGGCAGTTCAACAAAGCATAAAAAACAGTAAAGAACATCTTAAATTACATTTTATTTCAGCTCCGCAGAAACAGACATAAGCAAACGCAGATTTGAACAACAAGAAAACAGCAGCACTAAGGTTAGTCAAGCAACAGGGTAATTTAGCAACATACAAGATGTGTTTAAACAGACATTTGCCAAATGATAAGTCATCCAGACAAGTCATGACAGATTTGGTGGCCTATAATAAGTCATGTTTTTAACTGTGTGAAGAAGGACCTGTAAGTTCTCTGCAGTGGGCAAGTACAGTATTCCATTCATGTGCTGCTTTTATTAAAAAGAAATGTGGAAGTTTATGGGAAAATGTGTGCCTCATCTGAATTTTACACCTTGTCCTAACACCAAGTGAGTTTCATTTTCTGCACACACTGAATCTGTTAACTCACTTACGTCATGTAAACAAACCAGGACTTCCTGTTAACTGTGCGGGATGTAACCACTTAAAGGTGGGCAGGTACTTTCTATCATCCTACATTTGTATTTTTTCAAATAGAAAGCACACATTTTGTAATGTGATACTATGAAATTAACATACAATATAACCAGCAGCAGGTAGGTTGTTATTAGTGATGGTCCTTTATCAGAAACGGTTATGTCCCTGGTGATCTTCCTTCAGTCAGCTGACACCTTATTTAAGTTTTTGTAGTTAAATGAGGAGTCATGCAGATAACTTTTGACTTCACCAATCAGCTGTTCCTGGTCCATTGAGGAGGTTTCGAAGTGAACAATAAGAATAAATCCAAAAAGGGAATCCAACAAAAGTTCACCCCAAAACAGCAGTGCAACAATAAAATCAAACTGCCGCTCTTTGGGTTACATTCAGTTAGGACACGTTGTTAGAGCAAATAAAATATGTTAAGTAATCCCCTTAAGTAATCCATTTTAAAGACAGTAGCTGTATTCAGAATACCACCAATTTAAACTGCAGCTGAATACAGTTACTCACATTTTGCATTCTAAATACTTAGTTACTTGAATTCAGTTACTGCCCAACCCCGCACGAGACCAACTACGAATATGATGTACAGTACATGGCATCAGCAGCAGAATGGCCTTTGCATATCAACAAACAATCCCAAGGTGAAATACTGTGAATTATTTTATTTATAAGGACATGACACACAACAATCAAAACAACAATTTAATCAGATTGTTTACAAATAATAGTATATTGCAAAAATCTAATCATATGGATTACTTGACTGAAATTAATCAGCTACAATTAAAGCTGCACATTATTCATTAAACAAGTTCACTCGACCCAACAAGTTAGAGACCATGCAAATAAACCTTACTGTCTAACTCAAGATCAACCTTACAGCGAAGCAGCAAGGCTTCCTCGTCAAGTCCTTTTTAAAAGTATGAAAATGCCAAAGTCAAAGAAGGAGATTCCCGTCGGCAAATTGAAAGACCTTGTCACAAATGACTTGTACAGAGATAAATGAGGGTATCAATAGTGACTGCATATGATATACTATACATATCAGTGCCTTAAATGACATGTTTCAAAAATAGTTTTTATCAAAAAATTCAATAATTCAGATCTTTTTACACAAAACATTTTTTTTTCTCTAGCTTATACAAGGACACTTATGGCCAGGTTACTGACAGTAGTTAATTAAAAGGAAAAAAATACCATAGTACTGCTGATATAATTCATGAATCTCCATCAGTTCTGTGTCTTGCTTAGTTGAATTTAAACTTCTCCTTGAACAATTCATGGGATACAATAAGCAGAACTATTTATCTGCAGTGTGCTTTCAGAAATTGCTTAAAATGAAATGGGTAGTTAGTGGAATACTTTAACAACATTACTTGTTTTTGAGCTATACTCCACCGAAACGCTGTTTACCGGACACGTATTTAAGCTGACAGCTGCCGAGTTTAAATACTTGATAAAAAAAGACAGATTTCAGGTGGACTATTGCTTTAAAACCAAATTAACAACTTCTGGGGTCTTTTATTACCAAAGTCTGTGTACAGTAATTCCATCATAATGCACAATCAGCTGCATTAACTTACAAAACATAATGAATATTCATTTTGACCAATCATCAATGAAACTGGAAAAAAAGTGTAAATTTCTTCTGATAACAGTGGTGAGATATATACAAACCTCAGAGCGCCACATCATGTCAGCGAGTAAAACTGATTTGTTGTTGAATGTAATAAAAGCTGGAAAAACGCATTAATGTGCCTTCCACTGACAAAAAGTGTCTCTTGCAAAAGCCTTGTCTCTCTACTGACACTAAGATCTAACAGTACTTCTCAGAACATAAAAATATACAATGTATTTACAGCAGGATAGTTTCTATACATTCTAGTGGGAATGTTAAATGAGGAAAAAAATAAAGCATTTTTGATGATTAGCGTGGGTGCCGTCTGTCCCTGATTGTCTGTAAAATTGTAACAAGAGGGAGCTCAATTTACAAACTGAATTTGATGGCGCTTATAAAAAGGGTTTCACACAATAGCACCTAAAACCTCACACGTACATGTACACGTTGAAAATAACAATGCGAGTACAGATGAGATCTTACTCAGTCACATTTTTTTTTCAACAAGGCTGGGCCGATGTGGCTTACTACTGGATTCTAGAAAATAGGTGTTTAGAACTCCAGATTTCTAAGACATGATTCTGTACACTTATACACAATCAAAGAAAATGCTACGTCCTTTATCCACAGATAATAGTCTGAGAATTAAACTTGGTGCCATTTCTTGCTAAAATTCTAATGAGCAAAATTAAATAAAGCTCCCAGATCTCGACGTCTTACAGACTGAATATGTTGCTAGCTTATGTGTTTGTTGTGATTGTGCAAGTGGAATTAGTAGCCTTTGAGCACTGACTAAGAAAAAACACAAATACACATAAAGGAATGAGTAAAGGAAAGCCTAGAATAATAAAAAAGAAAGGCACAAATGCAAAACTAATAAAACTGGAAACTCAAGCACCTTATATCCGTGTATCTTTCATAATATAGCCTTCATAAAACTGAGTTTTAATCAATATGAGGGGCTCTAATAACATTGTTGTTCCCCCAAAACCTGTGCATCATCCACGAAGAACAACAAAGTACTATAAAACTGCAGCTACAGGGGCTACATCATTAAAGAATACTCTACCAGGAAAATTATCATTTGTATATCAATTTCTCACCGTGTGCAACTTTGAATTCATGACGGAAACTTCATTTTTCTCACATGCTTCCACCGATAATGGAGAATCAAAAAAAAAGGCAAACTTTAATCATGAATTGGATTGAAAGGGGCAGTGTTAAAAGACAGCAAAACTAAATCAAAACATGCTTCCAAACTAACACAACTAGTGCAGAATAATCCAAGTCTCATTTATCCAGTCGCATGCAAAAACATTACGATTTAAAACACTTTTGCCTACAAGTGAACATGTGCATGCATGAGCTCTGCTTGAGGAAAGTCCAATCACGCATGCTTGCCCTGGCGCAGTAATTGCATGAGGAAGTGTTTTAAATATTAAGGTTTTAACAAAATGCATGTGTTTGGGAAACACTGAGCATACGACTATTTCAATGACACTTGGGTTATACTGCATGAGTTGTGTGAACGATGGTTGAAGATGGTGTGACGTTTTGGTATAGTTTTGCTGTTGTTTTTAACGCGTGCCCCGTTAACTTCAATTCAGAAAGAAAGTTTGCCTCTTTGGATTTTTCTTTCACTGTGTAGGCATGTGAGAAAAGGGTTTCTTCACAAATTCAACCCAACGTTGTGAAAAACTGATGCACATAACTGTCAACGAGCAACGAGCATCACCTGTAATTTCAAATAACCCAAATCTGAAAGTACATACTACATTCCCTGTAGTGAAAAATTGTGCAAATTGTGCAAAAATTAAGCACAATCCCCTTAACTACTTTCATTACAACTTATACTGCTGAAGGACAATGAATAAATGATGCAGAAATCATTACATGAATGCAGCTATTTGATACCTATGCATCTTAAGAAGTGCGGGGGGGGCATTAGTGAAATCATTCATCTCTTAATTCATAAATTAGAACTACAACTTCTTCCTTTTGGCTTGTCACAGCAACCAAAGTAGACCCAATCTGTAAATGGAAAATAATCTAGTTTCCATATCAGATGAATACAATCAATTAAATGTTTCCTGTAGCATCAAGTGGACACACCCAACTCGGGTAGAAGTAAAGTGACTTCAACATAAAGTGAAGGATCAGTTATGATCAAATCATGGTGTCATTTCAGTAGACAATTTAACAGAGTTACACAGCTATAGTAACAAGGTTCTACGAGTGGACTTAAATACAACCAGCTAAACAGCGAGGGGAGGTAGCTACAGAAAGAGCAGAAAGGCTTATATCAATAGGGCCTGTGTTTTTAATAAGTGGAAATATTGCATTAAGCAGCAAGAGTGACTTGATCATTTTTTGTGCAAGGCAAACTGATTGACAAAGCATCAGACAAACTATGTGGCAATGGTATGAGAATAAATTTCTCTCCATTTCTTGAATTACACTTTGGTCGCTTCATCTCTCAGTGTACATTCTGGAGCAAGAAATATACCCATGCACCCAATTTTTTTAAGGGGAAATGCTAATCATGATTTTTACATTTTTCAGTATTTTCATTCTATGAGGTTGCACTTAACAAAAAAAACAACAACAAAACATTAATATGTTTTATAACAAAATGCTTTAAGAAAGAGCACACAGTTGCAGTGGGACTCGTTTTGGCAAAACAGGAAACATGAGATAAAGTGCTGCTGAAATTATGAACAGAAATAAATTCTTCAGCCAAAGGTTTCACTGGATGAAACATCAGGAGAGGAGTTCAGTTGAGACCTGGTCTCAGTGACTCTGACTAAGGGGAACTCTGAGAAGTCTGTGCTGTGTCCTCGAAGACTTAATTGTCCATTGGCAACGGTAAACTGTGAGGAGGATCCAGATCTTGATGTCTGGAAATGAGATTTGAAGTTCTGATCAAAGGAGCTTATTTGAAAAGTCTGCAGTATGCCTTGAGAAGAGTCTGTCTTTTTGGAGGGCGAGACCTGCTCCAGAAAGTCCTCCTCGGCTGGGGACACAGCGGAGGGAGGGGTGGTGTCATCACCTGAAAATGAAAATGAGTGCTGGGAGTCCCCGACCAGTAATCCAAAGTGAGGTTTCTCTAAAGCGGACCTCAGCGGAGAGCTCATCCCTGATTTGAACCTGCTGGGGGAAGGAAACTGTTTCTCTGTGGAGAACAAAGGTTGTCCGGCTAAGGTGGGGTTTTCGGAGACCAAGCTGAGGCTCTGGCTGGTCAGGTAGCTGTCGTTCTGGCTGGTCCTCTCTAGCGCTTGCTGGAGAAACTTGGAGTACTCTTGCAAGAGGCTGACCTTCTCTGTGGTTGGCTGAGTCTGGGCACTTGAGGCTCCGAGACTCTCCACAGGGCTGCTGTCTGAAACATCGGAGGAGTTAATGGATATGCTTGACGTCACCTCTGTGTCTGCCACGCTGAAGGAAATGTCTGACTGCCCGTTGGCTTTGTTGGAGTAATGGTCCAACAGCGTCTGAAGAACCTCGTCTGGCAAAACACTCTTGTCATGTGTTGCTTTAATCTCTGTGTTGAGGGGCTGCGGCTCCAGAATGGTGGCGGGGACCGTCTCGTCAATGACGGCTGACACCACAGTTTGTGTAACAGGCGGCTGAGAAGAAATGGTGCTCGTGTTCAGGCCATAATCCCGACTGTTGTTGGCCATTGCGGCCTGGAGGTAACGCTTCTTCTTCAGAAACTGCATGGCGTCGTCGTAGTTTGTGCTGCTAGCTGCTGGCTTTGTTGGTCCTACTTGAAGAGTTTCGACTGACTCGAGTTCAGTGTTGCTTTCTACTTCTAAAAGGCCTTGCTTGTCCACGATTTCAAAGGTGTATTGCGTGACCTTTGCATTTTCTTCAAAGGAAGACAAAGTGGGCAGGCATGGGGGAGTTTGTTCACTCGACTGTTTAAGACTCCTCTTGGGGACTTTCTTCAGGACTAGTTTGGGAGGCGTTGTGTCTTCTGAAGATACTTCTCCCTCTTGGTGTTGGCTAGTCGTTTCTTCAGGGAGTTCCACAGAATAATCGGTAATCACATACTCGTGTTTGACTTTGGAGGACACAGCATAGAGAGGTAGACCTTCAATTTTATTTTGTCTCTGCTCCTCCTTCTCCTCTGTTTCGACAACAGCGGCAGTATGCCCATCTGTCTGGGCAGCGGCGGAAGCGCCTGAACTCTTGTCGGCACACTTCTGGCGCTTTTTCTTGGGCAGTGAACACTCTTTGGCAAGAAAGGGGAGGCCCAAAGAATCTGCTTCACGCAAAGGCCCAACTTTACCAGCTGCCTTGCTGGTCTTTCTCTCTCTGTTCTCATGACACATTCTTCTGTGCTTTAAAACCCGGTCTGTTCTGGAGAAATACTGTGGATAGAGGACACAAAACATACATTTTATTGTGCCAGAAAACAGACGCAACGTTGTGACAAACTTTAGGATTTCATTTGCTGTTTTTATTATTCTTTGCAACTCATTTTGGTGTCCAATCAGCATTGATGGTAAATTTAGTTGACTGGAGCAATGAATTCCTCAGTGCGTGCTATATTGACTAAAAATGCTGAGTTTGCAGCTGTAAAATCTGTTGTTCTTTCTGCATCCTGCGCCATCATTTGACTTGACAGTGATGTAGTTGGATGCAATAAGAACCACAGGCTGGATTTTGTCGACAGCTAACCAGGCGACCTGCTCTAGATGCCCTTAAAAAACACATCTTTCTTGTTCTCTTTGCTTGTACTGCAAACAAACTAGGTTTCAAACAGTGATATTCAGACGTATTTACTAGAGCCAGAGTATGTGGCCAAAGCAATCCAGATGAAAGAGAGAGGCTGACACTGCAGCTGCACGAGCCATGCAAGAGGATGTGGCCGGCTGGGACCCTCCAGAACCTGAGCTGCCGAGAGCAAACACCAAGTAGGGGTGCCTTTGCTGATTTTGCCCTCAGATGCTAAAAGAAACTTAATCATCCTACTGCACTGAATTTCAGCATTGTTAGCTTTTGTAGGATGCTGTTACTGATGCTTGGAGACCCCTGAGAAGCCTGTGTGTGTGTAACTATGCATGAAAGTTTTACTCCTCAAGTGAACAGAGGTGTGCTGGAGACCATCTTCCAGATCCAGAAGACAAACGAGACCAGCAGAACCGAGACGGCAGACGACCACTGGGTATTTTTGTTACCTAACACTATTGTAAGCTATTTTATTGTGTTTCCTTTCAGAAAAAGCTTAGATTAATTTAAGCTTTGCCTTAATTGTTGTACTGAAAATTGCTAATATAGTCAAAAAGTAATCAGTATTCATTTATGTCTTGTCCCTTGCAGTTTATGTCTTGTGAGGATGTCACAAGCTTAAGTGTCTTACATATTGTTTACTCTTTGTCAGTGTGTGACAAGCTGTAAGAGCTTCCCTTGATGTCCAAGGACATGACTGGATAAGACAGCCAAAATTGCTCTATCACGCCCTCAGATAGACGCTAGTTTAAGATAGAGGGCAACTAACCCCCACTCTGATCTCAGCAGTTGTCAGTATAAGTATCTGACATCTCCTGTGCTCGTGGGATTAAAGGTAAAATACAAGGAGTGAAGCAGTAATCCACTGCCATGTTGGTTAAAGCTGGTTCAGACTACAGAGCCTCCAAGTTTTTATTTTGTTACCTGTATCAGTATAGGCGCAACTGGTGAACCTCGCCTACACTATGTTTTGGCCAAAAAAGTAATAGCCAAAAGACTTGTAGGTCACATGCAATACATCCAGGAGAACACAGCTTTCTTCATCAATACAACATGTAATGAGGATTTTTTTGCTTCAGCTGACTAAATTTACCATCAACACTGACTGGACATCCATATACAAGGTGGTGGAATTTCCCTTTAAATATTAAGTTAACTATTTAGAGAGTCTAACTAGTATTTTTATCAGTTCAGTCTGTACTGTTAACATCCTACAGTTTAATGCATAGAAAGACCACTAATATGAGCACTTATTCTGATTTTTTGCAGTTTTTAACCCTTTGAAATCTAGCAAATTGGCTTGGTTTCTTTCAAAACGTGGAAAGAAGGCAATGAGCAACATAACAAGAAATGACCCAACAATTAAAGAGAAATTAGTACAAAGTTACAAAAAAATTACCTGACATTAGGAAAAAAAACTAAAAGTAAAAGAATAAAAGCAGAAAATTACCTGAAAAAAGTGAAAGAAAGAAAGAAAAAAACAAATGATGACCGATGATAAATAATGATCGTCGTTCTCTCTCCTAATTTTCAGATAATTTTTTTTCTTTAATATTTTGCAATGTGCAGGACTTGCAGATTGCCTTTTCCCATGTTACTCAAAAAAAAACCAAAAAAAAAAAACAATTTGCCCACATTTCAAAGGTTTAAATGCTTGTGAAAGCTGTCTAAATGCAGCATAAGAAAACTGATGTTTCATCAAGTTTCAGAGCATTAGTACCTGATTTACTGCCATTTTCAACTGTGTTGTTGCTTCCACATGCACTAATTTACTATCAAATAAAAACAGAGCTAACCTGGTGACAGTAATCACATTGGTAGGGCTTCTCTCCACTGTGAGTCCTCTTGTGTCTCTCCATGTGGTACTTCTGGATGAACCTCATCCCACACTCGTCACAGCGAAAAGGCTTTTCACCTAAAACAAGGAAAGCAAAAAGATTTACCTGAGACTAAGGCCAAGTCCATATAAACACGAGTAGTTTTTTAAAACTGCCTTTCCCTCCTTTGTTCTCAATAAATTCCTGCTCACAGAAATGGTTATATAAAATCTCCAACCAAATGAAAACGCAAAAACACAACTGAAGCACTGTCAAGAGCAGCCGAACCAACAGGCAGCAATATAAAAGTAACCCTAAAAGCCATGCAAAGAAAAGGGACAAGGGAGACATGGACAAGGCCTAAAAGGGAACAAAATAAAATCCTACTGATGTGAAACTGATTACATTATCTCCTCACTCACCAGTGTGGATCTTCTCGTGTCTCTGGAGGAGATACTTCTGAATGAAGCGCATATCACACTGGCTGCACTGAAAAGGCTTCTCACCTGGAGTTTGAAGAATCAACATCAGTATATACAAAAAAAATATCTATTCTGTATTTCATCTGACACTCAAGACAATGTATTATTTTAGTATTGCTCATTTTATCTGACAACACGTGTTGCTCATACCAGTGTGAATGAAGACATGCCTCTGTAGATGGTAGTTGGTCCTGAACGCAGCGTTACAGTGAACACAGACATGACACTTAGGGTTTTGTATGCCCAATGATCCATCATCATTAATGGTGAGAATCTGCAACAGCAAAGGGAAAAAAACTTTGTCACTGTGAAAAAACTAATACACACACAGGCCAGGCTATTTAAAAAAAGTATCAATTCTGAGATGAAATTGCTTTGCACCTTTGCTGGTGAGCGCTGCTTCCTTTTTTTCTTCTTTGGACACACCATCAGGTCCTTCACTCCTTTTTTGTCCTTCTTCATCTGGACCGCTGTCTCAGACAGCTTCAGTTCTTGCTTGATGCTCAACTGTGAAAGCAGGACCACAGATAGGGAGGAGATTTGACGAGGCACATGACCTACTTTAAAGCCCACCCTCTTTCCAGCAGCTTATCGGGGTCAGGCAGGTGCTATAGGGCAAGCAGAGGATAATCAACCAATGTGAGGGGACTTCACCATTGAGCAGCTTCTCTTTCACAAGTTAAGAGGCCACCTGATGTGGTTCAAGTATCCTCTGAGGATGACTCCCCCCCTGCTAGAGGCATAATAGACCAAAGGGAAACCTCAGGCCCTCGAAAACCTAGGAAATGCTGAGAAATTGCATCTTGAAGCAGGCCTGGACGCATCTGCTGATCTCCTATACTTATTTTAAATAACGTTGTAATGTTCCAAGAGTTGAGTATATTACTTGGTGAATACAGTGTTTTTCTAACCAACAGAAACAATGGCCAAAACTCAGGAAAAAAAACATCCAAGTTATAATAAACAGGAATTAAACCACCCTAAGCCTGATTCATTGGATTGGTTCAGGTTATCCTCTATGTTTACACTCACGGTATAAACTTGTCTTTTAAATTCACATGCTTTATATTTATTCTTTTGTAATGCAACAGATTAAAATGCATTTCAGGTAATGCCTTAATCTCTGTGAAGGCTCCTGACTTTTTTTTTTTTACTCCGAGTGTAAAAAAGAGGGAATGAGGTGATCCCTCTCAACATTATATTATCCTTAATGTTTAAGAATGTTATGATGTTAAATTCAGCCTTCCATTTCACACTGCTTTTTATCAGAATGTAGTCACTGTTAACTAAAACTTCTTTGGCATTGTTATGCAAAGCGGCTCAAAAACAGTTCATGAGAGTAAAGAGTAGTTAAGTGAGTGGTTCTCATATATGTGTTAGTGTTAAAGAACTGATGTCCCTTAACAAACATTGCACAGGAGGACATAAGACTCACTATAATGCTGTAGCAGTATCCACAAAAATAATGTTATAAGTACACAAACTATTTCTATTTCTTAACTGACATGAACTCACTGGCATATGAAGCAAGCAGGGTGACTTATTGGTGAGTTTAAGGGGGAAATGCGGTCCCACCTCGCCTCCTCCTTCCTCTTCTCCTCTACCATTCTTTGTCATCTCCTCCTGCATCATCAGCTGCTCTGGCGGGACCAGATCATGTGTAACCAGTGAGCTCCCGGTCAAGTCCTCATCGTCATCTTCATCGTCGTCATCCTCAGCCAACAGAGGGTGGTTCGCCAGCGACCGTTCCCCCAGGGTCATCACCACCAGTCCTCCTCCGCTGCCCAGCCCGACTCTCCCTCCTCCATCTATTCCTCCGCTGCTGCACTTCAGCAGCATACCCTCCAACTTGTCCTCAGTGTTCATCTTACATAGAGTAGTTCTTGAGTCTGGAAAAAGGAAGAAATTGAGAGATGGCTCAACAATGTTAGAGAGTTTAATATCAAACAAAGATGAGGAGCAACAAGGATGGAAAGTCATGGACAACAAAATCCAAAAAATATTTCAATTGTGACTCTTGAGGTGGAGATAGTGAAGGAGTTCAGGATATAACTAGGTGGGCCACTTCTAAGTTATAAATCATTTCCATAGTTTCCCATAAGGGACTGTACTTAATTTATCAGAATGGGGGTGACTGGGGTGCGACTTTTTCTTTTTCTTTTCTTTGAGCCTCTCTGAGTGACAGGGGGGAAATGCATAACCCTCCCTTCACCATAATTAACCATATTTCACAGTCCCTAACTATGATAATTTGGGTGATTTTGGAGATTTTCAAAGAAAACATGTCTTTCAAATCCACTTGCAGGTTCTGGGGTTCTGAGGATATTTGTACTTTGGTAATTAATTTATTAAAGAAGGGACAATGTATATTAATCTAGATTTAAACAAATGCACCAGAGTTAGCTGGGGAGCTAGTTTTCATTGGTAGTCCCTTGTCTGATGTCAGTAGGCATCATAAAATTATAAAAAATACAGTATGACCATACAATAGGTAAAACGGTTAAAGACAAACATTAAGATAAAAACACCCACAATATAATTTAACATGTAAATGTTATGAATATACAACACAATTTGACAACATGAGCGGATACAATCTAAAAAGCAGATGAAGCAGGTACAGTATGAGTATAGTCATTTTAAAATAAGCCAACAAAAAAATATATAATTCCCTCCCTGAGCTTAAAAAATCATTTGAAGTGTCTCCCCCATTTCCCAACACCACCTCCCTTCTCATAAATAGCGAACAGTGCCTAACTGACCTTCTTAAATTGTGATGTAGCTTATTAATTGAATGTGAAAGGATATCTTTTTAAAAAAATCCTCAAGGAACAGACACTCAGGTTGGTACTGAATTATGGCAAGTCAGCAACTCTCTAGCCTAGTTGGCAAGATTTCCCCAAAAATACTCGGGGGCTCTGCTGAGATAAATATGAAGTATATTCTAGTGGCAAAAGGGCTTGCTCTGAGAATCTCTCACCATTACAAAACATTAAGACTTATAATCCCACTCGGTTTCATGTCTATTGCACAAACATCTCTTGCACAAACAATGCCCCTTGTCAGTAATGTGTCAACTTTCGTAACTGGGTCAGCTGTTGTTTCTGTGATCTTATCTTACAACATTTACTGTACGGTGTAAAGTGATAGCAAGTGACCGTGAAACAGCTCAGAAAGTTGAGAATTAATTGAAACAATGTCCCGCTTTAACTAAAGTCATAAAACGTTTGTAAGTCATGCTGTATTGGTTAATATACTTTACTCTTAAGCCTGGCAGATCTTATAACGTTATATCTTTCAAATGCGGCTAAATGTCTACCTCGACAACTTGATATTTCTAGAGCCGAAAGACTCGATAGAAAACCAGCAATACATTTTTCAATGCAACAGTACACTGCCTGTACTCGGCGTTACACTTTAACAAGAGCTAATTAGTTAACTAGCTATCACTTGATCTTAAAACGGTAACTTAACGCTAGCTAACGTAGCACTTGTGGACCGCTTGTAACAAGTCTGACAATCTAACGTTAGCTGAGACTGACCCCAGAAGACGGTAAGGCAGGTTAAGTATCTGTTACGGTTTAAACACATACCAACAACCACTTAGTCCCATATGTAAACACACTCACTGTGTCACTTAGGTTAAGTGGGTTAAGTCTCTCGCTAGCCAGCTAGCTAGCCGCGCTTGTCAAAGCTGCTACATCACATTTACAGCAACTGACGAGGAAACACAAGAGAGGAGGCGGATGTGCCTTCAAAATAAAAGCTCCTTCACTACCTCCCACGGATATCACTGGCTAGGACAAGCAGCATACGCCTTAAATTATATCTATTAATGAAAATTGTTCATAAAGATACATGTATCGAAAAAGACTGATGTCAGTATTGTTTCTGTAAACAGATCAACAACCAATGTGTAAATGTGTAATCTATAAATAAGAAAACCCAAACACAGGCACACACACAAAAAGGATTTGTAAACTCAAATAACTATCTTGCAAATATAAATGGGATCTCAAAATACTCAATATGGAGATAGATTTGTCTCAACAATATTTATATGAGGACATCAAAAATCTGCGTTGCAAACATGCAATCTGTTAATTATAAATCTACAATTATATATATATATATATATAAACTCAAAAGACAGTTTTGCGATTATAAAACAGATCTGCAAATACAGCCAATTCCACAAATTATAAAACAAAGACTCCATGTGTGGACAATTCAAATCTGCAAGCACAGAATTTATATTCACAATTAAAAACTTCTCAAATATGTGAGAGTTGCAATTATTTGGAAGATATTGACTAATGTTTTTCATTGGTCTGTAAATTCACTAAATTATTTCAAAGATTTATTTATTTATTTTAATTTATGGTATTTGTGTATTTACGGTAGGTGTCAGCCGATATTGGTTTTTCAGGGGCGATATCAGTAGTTAATGAGACCGATAACTGATATTTGGAACCGATATGCATCTACAATAAAATTGAAAAACATTCTGCCAATATTTCGAATTTGGAGTATAACAAACTCTAACACAAAGCTTTGCTTAAATGCCTTTAACAAATTTTTAATCAAAACTGAAACTTTCAACATCATATACAGCAAGTTCCAAGTAACTTTTTTAAAATAATGTCAGGTGAAATTTATATAAAAAATGAATAAAAAAGAATAGCTTCCTGAGGTTTTACAAAGTAACTGTTCTTGCCATGCTGACACTTACTTTGCACTGTTTGATTAATTAATGTTATTGGCAAATAAAATAAAATGCTAAAACAGATATTCAGCAAAACGCCAAATATCAGCTCCAATGATCGTCTGGGCTGATAATCCATAGAGCCATTATTTATAGATCATTTTTTCTAGTTACAAAATAGTTTTTTTAAGCTTATAATTTTTTTTTGTTGTAGTTAAGGAAGGTGTTTCATATTTACAGATTACAAAGTAACACATGGATTGTTAATCTGCTCACACAGATTATATTAAGACAAATATATTTCTATACATACAAATACTGACACCACAACGGTAACACAAACAATATCTGCCATATAATTTAAAAACTTCCAGAGCATGTACCACTTAATAATGTTTCGGTTAACTTTTAGGTCAAATTGAAACCACTATGGAGGCATGTTTTTCTAACGCTGCCAATCCGATTCGAATTCTTGTCATATCAACAAGACAAAACGCTCCAAAAAGTGCATCGCTTAATATTTTACTTTGTAGGCTTTGACCGGAAGCTCTATTCATTTTCTCCTAGCTTGACAATCGTCTAAGGCCTATATGAAGCTACTTAGCTAGCTGCTAGCAACTTGCTGCAAACATTATTGTGTGCTACTGTAAAATACATTTGACAGCGATATCCTCATGGCATTAAACGTGCAGTATTCAACAATAAATTCTAACTAACGTCGAGCGACATAAATGGCACAAGACACAAGACGCGTTTGCACATCTCACCAAACTTGTCAGCGGGGCTAGTTTGCTTTGGCGCTAGCGCCCCAAGCTTCCTAGTAAAGCTAACGTTCGCTAACTAGCTAGCTCGCCACTAAGACAAATAATAACGCGTGTCTCAGTAGCGCACAAGTGATGTGTCAACTATTAAAGCCGAGTTGTCTCTTCTTACCTGCTACGCGTCTTAAACCCGTTTAGCTGTCATGATTGTTATGCAAGACTACAGTGTAATGATGGTGTGCGGAATAATCAAATACACCATCACATTTCATGAGGGCTGGAAATGTGCTGTTTGTCGCCATCCAGTGGTTAACGGTGGTTAGTGAGGAGCCGCGCGCTCCTGATCACTGCTGCTGATAAATCTTCCCTTAAGCTTCAGTTTGGCGACCTACCTCTATTAATGATCTTTTATTAATAACGTCTACTGTAATTTCTGTCCATCTTTTTTTTTTAGTAGATTGCTTTGTCTTTCTGAAATAAGCTGCTTATTCAAAAATATATATTTTAAACTTTGGTTTACAATTTACATGCGGAAATTAAACCCGGCCCAAGTCTATTAGTGGGTCTAACCCACTTAAAATTACATTAAATATTAATGTAACGTTTAGTGCAATTAATTGTATAGCCTAGCCAATAATAATAATAATAATAATGATGATGATGATGATGATGATGATGATGATGATAATAATAATAATAGTAATAAGTGTGTCTGTTATTGTTGCTGTTTCATTCCTAAATAAAACTACAAAAACTACGAAAAACATGTTATATTTGCTAGATAATAGTGACCACATAAGTTAAAGAAAAGTGATTGCAGGTGTGGCACATAAGCAGACGCCCTTCCATTGAAAAAGATGAAAAAAATAACTATTTTAATTATGACCTCATTACTTAAGGTACTAGAGTATCTCCTGCACCCACAGCTGCATTATTACAATGTACTGATAACAGTTTTCCATGGCATTTCTAGACCATCTGCCCTTTTTATGGGATTACTGGGGGATTACTTCTTTTTTTATAGGGGTGCGGTAAAGCAATAATACATAAGTGGCAAACCTATAAGAATTAGCCTATGTAAATAAGCACTAAAGGCCAAATCGAGTGGAAGAGGGTTTAATGCAAAAGCATCTGGATTCGTCATTTAATCCTTCGTCTGACAGTTTTGCCACAAAAAAAGGATGTTGAGGGTCGTGATAAGATGATAGCCTGTCTCTCTCTCTCTCGTTCGCTCTCTCTCTCTCTCTCTCTCTCTCACACACACACACACACACACACATACACACACACACACATGCTCCGCTGTGAGGAATACTAATCAACCTGTTTGCCGTCAAGTGCAGAAGCTCGGCGCGCAATTTAGGGTCTTCTCCATTCTGTCTGTGCTGGATTTAATCTAAACCCTCCACCTGCTGAATTTCATCGGCTTTTTCTACAACTGCAAGCTTCTTTGAGCGAACTGCGGCTGTTATCACTCCTGTCTCCTCTGATGTGCGACAGGCTGCCGGGAGAGAGTGGATCTGGGGACAGACAGCCTCCACTTCTCCTGCGCCGCTTCTAGCAAGGGAAGCCCCACGCGTTGCGCGCCTGGATCGCCGGTAGAGATCCGCGTCGGGGAGCGCGTGTGCATGTGCGTCAGGCTCTAAATGTGTGTGCTCGCGCACGACAAAGCCCCGGGCTCCGTCCTCAACAGTTGCTACCGGAGCGGCGGAGAGAAGAGGTGGAGAGAGAGAGAGACAGCAGACTGAGGACGGACGGACGCGGAGCCCCACGCCGCTCTGCCCGGCTCTGCTCCTGACATGCAGTCGCTCATCTCTCCGGTGACCAAGGCCATCCTAGTAGCGCTCTTCATCTTCGCCATACTCCTCATCCTTTATGTGATCCTTTGGTACATTTGCAGAGACGTGGACTGCGATCACGGCATTTGAGGATTCCAAACGCGGAAAACGGGGGATTTCACAATGGGGCGCGCAGAGGAGCCCGCAGAGCCCAGGGTCATCCCGTAAGTCTGCTGTCTTCCTCTTGTTTTGTCTTTCTTGATGTGTTTCTAGGTTGTGTGCGTACACGCGCTCTCCTGTCGTGCGTAATGTTAAATGCGCTCTTGTTAGAAGGTAGGTGATGACCGAAGTGCGTCTCCACTTGCACCCGGTATCCCAAAAATGAGCACATTCCTTTCTGTTCAACTTGACAGAGCTCAACCACCATTTCTGGCTCATTTGTAACAGACTCGCTGTTGTGGGACTCACAGCGAATTCTCAAAGGTGATACAATGTCATCAGGAGGATATCGAACTGGTGTCAAACGGAAGACGGTGCGGACGCGCGTGTGTGGGCTCTCAATTGATGGAGTACGAAAACCGCCGGTGACATTGCGGTAAACGGCGTGGGTGTCCCTTAAGGTCAAGAACAACAGTGTTTACATCAGGTTGCCAATATTGTTTTGTCCCCCCTCTTCTCCTCCTCCTCCTCCTCCCCCTCCTCCTCTTCCTCCTTCGGTATATCTGCAGCATTAGTTCATGTTCAGTTCATCTTGGTCTCTGAGGATGCTTCCACATTGGCATTTTACATCCAACGAGATAACAGGATTATCTCTATTGGCTCCTGTGCGTCTTATTCCTAATCTGCCTTGTGCCATGTTTTTGACTCCTTATCATGAGTAGCCCGCTAATGCTTTTACGCATAGCGCATTTATATTCCCCGTGACATCAGTGAGCTTGTTCAACATGTCCGATCTTAGTTTAGGAAGACGCTCTTGCATTTACTTTCACACACATACACACGCACGCGCGGTCAGCATCTAATGGCCACGCTTAATGAAGGACTTCTCAATATTGCAGGCACGTTGGCCCCCAATGCCCACATGCTGCCACATGGTCCATAAAGCTATTAAATATGTGAGATATGATATCATGCCCTCTGTCATCTGCATCCAAAGCATTTTGTTTTCATCTCCAGCAGCCCAAAACCAGGAAAATTAACACATTGTGCATGTTTTAAAGTGGATAATGTGAAGGACACACCAAGGACATGTTGCTTTTTAAGGGTTTTTAGGACAGGGATGTAATGAGGAGGATGCAACATCCAGTTCATGTGTATCTTTATTTGCAGATCAGAGTTAACTAATCTTTTTTGCGTTCCTGTCAGACTTATTGATATAAATTTGTTTTACATAGCTTGATTATACAAGAGGATGGCCTTTTTTGCAGGGGAAAAGCAATCCCGCATAAAATGTCTTGGTGAGTGAGTGATATTCACTGACTGCAGCTCACGCTGTAGTGTAGTCACCTTTTTTATGGAACACCACATCACTATTTTCCCACCTTAAACAGCCCAGAGTGTTTTTTATAACCCAGTATCTCCCCTCACTCACCAAGAAAGTGCATGTTTAGGCTTAAAAATTTTAAACCTTCTTATTTTGAGCTATGGGCACCACACTCTAGTATTTAAAAATCCATAAGCAGCCTAAATGCTGGATGCAGCCATGAGGAAGGAACCCTGCAGCCTCCCTAAACTGTTGTGTGTTTCTCCCGCGGAGAAAAGGAGAGTCTGGTTGGATGGCAGATGCCCTCTTTGACATGAACTACAAAATGATTCCTGTCAGCCATGTGTAGATATGAAACCAGCCTGGATCACCCCTCACAAATGCACATGCATGCGCGCGCGCACACACACACACACACACACACACACACACACACACACACACACACACACACACACACACACACACACACACACACACCCCGCAAATGATAGTCCAGTATCAATCAGCCCCAGTACTGACAGAAAGAGTGAAAGAAAGAGAGCATAAAATGTGTATGACAACTCCTTCAACTGCTGGTGTCTGTCTGTTTAAACCGGTGCCCTGGATTGTCTGTGTATGGTGTGTGTGTGTGTGCGTGTGCATGTTTGCTTGCATGCAAATGTGTGTGTTAAGGTGGGAAGAAGGGAAAAAGCTGTGTTGACCAGCTGTGTATGTTTGTGCAGTTTGTTAAAGAAGAAAGGTGTTTTGTGTGTGTGTGTGTGTGTGTGTGTGTGTGTGTGTGCGCGCGTGCGTGCCAGCGTGGGAGGGGGTTAAACACTGACATGCTCCAGAATGACAGATGAAAAAAAAAAGTGGAGCAGGGAGAGCTCAGAGGGACTCAGCATGGGAGACAGGTGTATGTGTGTGTGTGTGTGTGTATGTGTGTGTGTGTGTGTGTATGTGTGTGTGTGTGTGTGCCTTTGCATGCGTACATCAGAATGACCGAAATTCACTCAAGTTTATTGAAAATGTTTTCCTTTATTGAATGCATGTGTAAACTGTAATACTGCAGTGTGCTAACCGTGTAATGGCAAGAGTGTTTGACCCAAAATGTGAATTAAACAATTCTAATCATCCACACATTAAGAACTGATGGTGTCAATGTGACATAGAATATAAAACACAGGTGTATTCTTCAAGTCTGTTATCATCCCCAACCTGTCAAATACCACTTTGTCAGTGACCTTAGCGTCAGATTCCCATGCATGTAGACAACTTTCACATTGGTTGCCTAAATTTAAGGACGTAAAGTCAAAATGGAAGTGTTTAACAAATGTTATCAGTATATATTGAATAAAACTGTATGCATGTAAAAGGCAGAAACTGTACATTTCCAAAAGACGCAATGCATGTAACAAGTGTAAATTGACATGCCAACCCTGAATGTTCAAAAATTAACGCAGGAGGTTACCTACAGCATCATATTTCGACTTGCAGGTCTTCTGATTGGTCTGAAAAAAAAACAATTGTCCAAATGTCAGCTTGGCTTACATTAAGAAACAAATTTGAAATGACACATCAAGTTAAAGCATCTGGCCAGTCTTAGGAAATATTGTGAGTGAATATGAATGTAAACTAGTTCATTTATTGGTACTTAGTTCAAAATACATGAACTTGTTCATTTTAATTTGTCAAAGTGTGTACCCTCAAACAGGCTTCTTAAGGAGTGAAGACTGGTCAGGACGACCTGAGGTCACAAATACGTAAGAAGCGTAAATTCCTAGAACATCCAAAACAGACACGGGAGGGCACCTAGCATGTCATATTTTGACTGAAAGTGATTTTATTTGACGAGTTGGGTTGAGAAAGCATTTTTTTTTCTGGTTTGCATCTGCTTTGTCATAATTAACATGCATGATATAAATTATTTTGTAAAAGTTACTCATGAGATGCTAAGTAAAAAGAGCAGGTATAATAAGCTTACAGGCATCAGCCTACTCGTTTTTGGTCAGAAATTTTTTTATCCTTTTTTTCTTCCTTTTAAATTAATACTTTGATGATATTTATTCCTTATTAGGTGTGCTCCTCTTGGAAAACTGTTAACAAGGACCTAAAAAAATTACCACTAACTAACAAACTAAAAGATTTATCCTCCCAACTCGACAGAATAGTTGTGATGGTGTGTGGGAGGCAGGCAGACGCTGACAGAAGGGCTTCTTTCAGAATGCTTGAATGTTAATACACCTTGATAGATTCAAGTTCAATTTAGATTGAAGTCATAAAATATGTAGGAATAAAAGTAAATTATTGAAGCTCGAGGCAGAGGAGAGGGGATTTGTTATCCTATTCTGGCCTCACAATGTTCATAAACTACGTATGAAAAAGTGTGTGTGTTGCCATCAGCCATTCATTATCAAGTAATTCATAATTCACAGAGAATGCTGATAAATTCTGCAGTCCTATACAATACTGCCTTCAAAAATATAGATATTATCAGAGAAGTTTCCCATCATCAAACTATGAATGTGACTGTAAAGGTCAGGATTTTCTGTTTGGGTTGCTGAGATGTGACGTTTAAGGTCACAGAGCAGAAGCTGCACTAACAACTGGCGGTAAAAAAAACCCACATTCAATAATGCTTTTGTTTGGCATTCGCTGTAAATAATTCATACTTTTGTGTAATTTCCATTTACAATATTTGTCCTTCAAGTGTTGGACAGCTACAAATACTATTTAGCATACTGATGATTAATTTAAATTAATGTTGCAGACCTCCACCATTACTTGCTCCATAACGAGAGCAAATGTACAACTTCTAGCTAAATGAATGAAAATATCTCATGCATGCCTTATGGAAAACTTGAATATTGAACCTAAATGTTGCAGTGTTGAATGCTTGCAGTTAGAATGGATATGAACCCTAAATTAACAATATAAAGTAGTTACTACTGTAGATCTAAGTAAGCTCTTTTCTTGCTTGGGGGTCAGAGGTCAGGGTTAACAAATGACAGAATAGTACTAGAGCTGGAGGCTCGGTGTGTTGCTCAAGGACACTATAGTAGGACTGGATACTTACTAGTTCAGGGACATGGACATGACTCATTGAGTAAAGGGATTGTCTCCGTCAAAGACTTATTTGGGGTCTTGGAAGTGAAGCTGGTGTGGAAGTGCCTTTTAAAAAGTCATTCTTCCCAAAGGTCAGTGGGGGCAACTCCATTGCCTCCAAAAAGGAGTCTGATTGTACAGAGAGCCCCCTGACGTTTTTCTGTTAGCCAAAACGGAAGTTAGCTTTGCCCTGGTTCCATCATCAGAAAGCCTACGGGAGTTTTCCATTGAATTTTGGGTCATTGCAGAAAATAAGCTCTGTTGCAAACAAACCCTTATGAGACTTACAAGTTTTGTTCAGAAAGATAATCTTCACAAATGAACACTACTTTTATGATTTTTGAAGCATATATGCAGTGGCCAGAAGTTCTCAGTACATGTCTAGGTCACAATTCTACTACATTTAAAGGGTTACAATCAAAGTTATTTAAACTTTAAAATAATGACCTACCTAAAAAATATCACTGTGCTCAATTTGGTAATTTACTCACCCTAACACAGCGGCAAGTTAAAAAAACAGGACAGACTGGTGTTGTGGGCAGACATGAACTGCTTTGATGATGTGCCATGTTTTCTTTTTAACTTCAGTTATTTGATTATTAAGGTTGGCCCCCACTGTTTCTCTCTTGGCTGTTGGGCAGTTGGGCTGTTGTTGTGTGTGTGTGTGTGTGTGTGTGTTCTTCACCCTAACTTATTCACTATTATCAACACTAAATGCCCCCCTTGTCTGTGTCCTCTCTTTTCCTACTAGCTCTCTACTGTATTGTTGTCTTTAGTGTATAGCCCTTTGAAAAAAAAAAATTGAGCTGCATGGCGGACCTGAGTCTGTCATGTTGCACTGGCGCGTTTCTACAGTAATTTGCAATTTACTGTTTTCTTGTTGGCCACTGTAGTTAGCAGCCCCTGTATGACAAGCCCAGCAGCACTGGTAAAAAACACTGTTTTTTACATGACACTTCATACATTTGTCATACTTCACAGCTACCAGGCGGTCAAAGACCGTGTCTCAGCTTTTATTGAATAGCCTTAGTGAACTTTGAGCCGAACACATAAGTTTGCAAATAATGAACTTGAACATGAGTGTCGTTCAGTCTCGCAACAGTTAACAATACTTGTTTTATGGCACCCAAGGATTTACGATACCTGGCATGCAGACACAACACTAGCACGGCTAGTGCAGCTGACAATTCAGACGGCAGCTACCAGTACTGCTGAAGCCTGTTCTGTTACTGGATATTTGAAGGACTTTGATGAACAAATCTTTTCAGATTCCAACAGAAAAATATCTCAAATTTATATGCAAAGTGTGCCGGCCAAGTCGGAAAAAATATGAAGAAATAATAATTATATCAGCTACTTCGAGAACAAATTTGAAAGGACACATCAAGTTGAAGCGTCTGACTAGTCTTGGGAAATATTTGCGAACGAATATGAATGCAAACCAGTTCATTTTTTTGGCACGGAGAACTTAATTCAAAATTAAAATTGTCAACTGTGAACTTGGACTAGTTCATTTTAATCTGTATTTAATCTGTTTACCTTAATCAGTCCATTTCTGAACCCTCAAAATGAGCTACTTCGAGGATGAAGCCTAGTCGGGACGACCTGACGTCACAAATATGCCCTCATTCTGAAGGTCTAAAACTGAAATTGGCTCTTAGAAAGACACAAGCACTGGAACGCACACACACACACACGCACACACACACACACACACACACACACACACACACACACACACCTCAAAGCCATAAAAATAGATTGTGAGTGACTCAGCCGTTATGTAAAGTCCATCTCTGATAGGGCCGCCTGGGGCTGTTTATGTCAGTTTAGCTTGACGGCACTGGAGCTGAGGTGACACGTGTCTGCTGTGTCCGAGTTTCAATACACACTCGCACACATTTATACAAAACACACACACTTTTCCCAGAATGTGCGTGCAAGCCTCTCCCCCTCTCACTCTTCCTTCCTTTCTCCTCCTCTAAGTCGACATTCCCCAGTGTGTGTCCCCCAATGGACAAAGATGTGATACAGTCAGCGTAATGGACTCCCTCCAGCCCAAACAGCATACATTATTAGCATTTCAGCGCAGTCTGGGAGGGAAACACCACGTTAGACATGAATCACATCCGCCATCCCTCTGGCCAGGTGGACGGTTCAATCAATACTGGTAAACACGAGCAAACCGGGACATGAATCCAGAGCTAGACTGATGCAGCTTGCTGTTGTCTTCATTTAACATGAGATCTGGTCCAGCTACTTTGCATAAAACAGATGTGTTGCAGGGAGTTTGATTATATATTTCTCATCTGCACTGGTTTCCTCTGGGAAAACATTAACTTGTATTTATTCATTTTAATCATCTTTCATGCAAATACTGCTCTACCCCCTTATTAACCTGAGTACAGCCTTTCCATCCTCACTATGACTAAAATTCATGGGGTAACTCTACAGGATGTTTTAAAATAATTGGGAATGCCTTAGTTTGAAAATGGTCACATTTAAATATCTAAATTTAGCAAAAAATATTGTTTGCCACCCTATAACTAACCCACACTGGTCCAACCCTCGTCTGCTGTGAGTTGGATGCTGTAGTGATCATCACAAATAATCAGGGGCTGCATCACATTCAGACGGGTGATATCTGATTTAATTTTCTTTGACACAATCATGCACCCAAAAAAAAATCTGAGTGTCTTTATGTGACTGCATGACCAAGCTGAGGCATCATCTGAGATAAACTGAGGGATAAGTTAGGAGTTAAACCCAAGAAAGCCAAACACACACCACATTAAAGTCTCTCTGCATGGCGTGAGAGTCGGAAAGAAAGGAAAAAAAGCAGAGGGAAGTGGAGGGCGAGAGAGCAAGAGATAAAAGAGTCTCCTCATAGTCTTGCCTCGGTGACAACAGGTTTCAGATGGAAACAGAGGCACACATACTGTCTCACAGACTGTTAAATGAAATGTGTTAAATACTGTGTGTGTGTATGGCTGTACATGTGTGTTGGACAGAGTTAATGACAGACTTAATTGGTGCAAGCAAATATCCTTCCCTCTGCTTCTCATTCTACATCTACTAATGGAAAGACATCCACTCCCTTAAGACAGAAAGGAGAAACAGTGTTGGGATATATTTGGTGAACATGGGCATGCACGCACGCACGCACGCACGCACGCACGCACGCACGCACGCATTCTTACTGTCACAACATAATGAATTAACAGCACTGAACTTGCATGCATTATATTGACATTTCTGTATCAAAATATATATAAAGATGAGAAAAAAAAACATTATTTCAGGCATACATACAGTAAATGACTCTCTCTCACACTCAGAAATGCAACCTGCTCATGTTTTGCAAGAGATTTTGATCTAATAAGCATCCGCAGACAGTCAATTGAGCCTGATCTTTTCCATGTGGGAGCTAGTATTTAAATTGAGTTAATGCTGTGACACACTGTTTTTTGTGGTTTTAGAGTAGGTGCTATATAAAAGGAAACATTATTGTACATGTGCATGATCTTTTCCATAGCGTGGCCTGCCAGCTAATGGCTGCCCTTAGAAACATTTTGTGCACCCCTCCGAACGTGACGTGAAATGCATGCATTATATTTGAATCATCTACATCCTTTCAATACTTTCACTTTTAGTGGCTCACATTTATTACACTTTTTGGCTCCTGCATCAGTCGAGCATCTGTTGGGTTAGGAGTGACATCTTGTGAAAAACTACTTGTTGTATTACAACTAGTGGCACCTCACAAGTGCTCTGGCAATTGCTCTTTGTCATCAGTGCTACTACTGCTTTCTAAAGTAAGTGATTTTGGTGGACAACGTGGCAGTTTTATGCTAAAATATGATATGTGCCCTGAAGAATATGCTGGCTTCCTAAATTGGCCTAAATTGACACCTGTCCCCAAAACTTTGAGCACTTCTGGTTTATCCCTTCCATAACTGTAATTCAGATGTTGAAGAAAGACTGAAAACGGAAAGCAAGGACCAATTACAGTTCAAGAAATAGTGCGTTTAAATGGTCATGTGGAAGGACGTTAATACCTTGTAAAGCTGTGTGAAGCTCTCAGTCAAATTGCATCAGGTAAAAAAAAACCCTCACTGGATTTAAAAAAAGTGCAACTGTCATAATTGATGAAGAAAACCATCAAAAGCATTCTGTACAACTTTGTGGCCCGTTCTAACATGCTTAACACATGTAATGTAACCACTGATATATTGCTTGCTGAAGCCAGTTTAAGCCAGGTCCAGGCAACATTTTGGCTCTCTTTATCAAGATATGAATGCAGTTAAATTAGAAAAAAGCTAAATCATCATCCGTGTCAGATGATGGGTTCCAAGATTGCATTTTTGGCCAATACATTCCACCTCTTTTGCTCTCCACATAGACTGTTTACGTGCATGCAACCAAAGCCTGATTAAGCTTGATACTACTCACTGTCCGAATGGACCTTAAACATAAAATGGAACTCTTCTGCAACCAAAGTCTTTTGCTATTGCATACAGATTTTGCATTCATATTCAGATATCTATTGATAGAGATTACAACTGTCCATTGCATGGTTACTTACTGAGTGACTTTTACCTAATCCCAAAAATAAACATCTAATTTATCACCTTTGGTGCATTTGCGACTCTTTTACCCCTAAATTAGTGGGTGTATGTAGGCTTTTTAAACATGTGTAAACCTGCTAAAAATAGCCGGTAAACTCCTTTCCCGTTGCCAGTACATTAGAGCGGTGTACACGGCTCTGCAGCAGTTGAGTATACCTTTCTCTGTGTGTGGGTTGTTTTATTTTTGGTGTGTCACATTCAATATCACGGACAGGCCAGAGCACAGGTTAGCAAACAGTAACAAGCAGCATGAAGGTGGTGGTTACTTCTTTTCATATACAGTATCTCTTACTTATATAGTCTGTCTCTGAAAGTCATTGCAGACTAATTAAGATCGATGTTTGAGTGCTGCTTAGGTGGAGATGGATGTTATTTAGTGGTAGCTCATCACTGAATCTTGGCATTTAAGGGGCTAAAATTAACAAGTTCAACCGGACGTTGTGTTTCTACGAATGCCAATCAGAGCTGGAGGTGATAAATACTCTTGACTACTGCCGAGTCATTTGACAGGGGTGTGAATGCCAATTGTTTTTGTCACAAATCTTGTAAGTCAAAAAGAGGGACGTGAGTCCCAGACCAGATGTCAATCCAGAATGTTGTTATATGCTGTGTGCAGTCGCCCACTGCAAACACATGCAGAAATCTCAGGTTTCACTTTCATGTTTACAAGCTGGCCTTTGGCTTATCTCCCCATGGAAAGCCTGTGGCGGCTGCAGCTGAGGCGACACAACAATTACCAAATCTGCCCACGTACAGTCCACTGCCTTCTCCCACCCTTGCCTCCTACAGTAATGCACATCCGGCCATCTGTGAAGGGGGATCGCTCTCTGAATTGCCTCTCTTGAGGTTTCCTCTATTTTTTTTTTCTCTTACTTAGGAATCAAGTGTTGGTGTTTCTGTTTTGAGTAGTTTTCCCGTCTTCATAGAGAGCTGTGGCTGGGTTGTGAACCCATGCGGGTGAATAAAATCCATTGAGACACTGTATGTGATTCTGGCCCAAAGAAATACTCTTCATTTTACGTAAACAGGAAGTGGAAGTATGCATCATCTCATCATCTTTATCAGATGAGATGATCAGAACCCCACCCCATGTCTGTATGGTGGATGTGGTGGACAGTAATGAAGCGCCAAAGGAGACAGCTCAAACTGAAAGAAAAAGACAGAATCAATTCACACAAGCTGTTACACTTTGAAGCCCAAATTGCCCATAACACACCCGGAAAATCCCCTTTCTTCACAATATGACACTTCACCTGCCATCTCCTCAGGGTGGCAGTTGATCAGTAACAAAAATGAATGTGGGGTAAAGTGTTAAGAAATAGTGTGTCAAAACTGTCCTACATCGTCTCCTCTCACCAGGAATAAATCTATGTGAAACATGAAATAAAGATTACATTTTAACTGGCAGCGCACACACACACACACACACACACACACACACACACACACACACACACACACACACACACATCCTGTAGAGCTGTTGTCAGCCTGGATTTACAAAATAAGACAAGTTGGGCTTTGCAGCTAGCCAGTGGTTGTCATATAAGACTAGGTGACTGTTGGTTGGAGCTATTTTGATGCTGTTCACATGTTATTTACATCACACACCCTCCTGTCATGTCCTGTTCCCAGCATGTCTTGTGTGTGTGTATATATGTACGCATGTCTTCATTTATGTGTGTGTGTGTGTGTGTGTGTGTGAGTGTGTGTGTGTGTGTGTGTGCATGTGTGTGTGTGTTTATGTGTGAAAAGGACTGTCTCCCTGATGTCCCATCATCCCAAATAATCATCCCATAGTCATGCGTGAGATGCGATTTCCTTTAAACAATAGCAGGCCAGCTCGCCTCGCTGACCCACAACCTCTCAGGCGGCGGCACAACAAACGCTCACATGTGCATGCAAACACACACGTCCCCTCAGCTTGCTTTAACAACAATGCATGCACATTTAAGTACACACTCCACAGCTCAGCCTCCATCAGGGCAGTGGTGATGGCACAGTCTCTTTGTGCTGCTGCTCATTTAACCGCCTTCTAAGCAGACTTTAATAACTGGGGCCAACTGCTTGTCAGTGCTGCAGTTTTACCCTGACCTTAACTATGGGATGGTGGGCAAGAGACAAACTAATACTAATGATTTCCCTGCCAAACCGAAAAAAGGAGGTGATTGTGAATGCCCCAAGACATGTCTTTAACAGAAATTATTGTAATTTAGTTGAAAAGAAGGACTCAGAGAGTTTGGTTGACCTACTTTAAGTGCCAGTGATAATTCAGCTGGCTCCTGCCCTGCTAGCCAAACACAGTCTGTCACAGCAGCAGCTGTCTGTTCAGGTTTGTGTGATACAGAATATAGCTCCTATATTGTGATTAAAATCTTTTTGATAAAGATAAGGATGTTCGGATGTTATCTCGTTCTTTTGGGCCAAATGTTCAGTCCTGTGGTGTATGTCAATTGCCTATGAGTCATGTGTTGCCCATCCTGTTATGTTTATGTTGGATTTATGTAAGTGTGTGTTAGTGGTGCTCATTCTTTGTCTGTTTGGCTGTTGTGGCTGTAACTGCTCAAGTTCCACTTCAATCCACAGTCTTTTTTAATGAATAGAGACGCACCAATATACAGCCATGTAAAAATACTCCACAAGTGAAAAATTCTAAATTCAAAATCCTAATTAAGTAAAAAGATGGGGAAATCGGGGTTGGTTAGGCAATTTTTGTATTGGCATGAAATAACCATCCATTACTTGCACACTATTTTAAAAGAAATTAAAATACTTTTATCCCTGAATAGCTGCCAACAATTTATTAAGTTTTTTTGGAGCACAACCAAATGAAAGGCATAATTTTGTTAAATGTGCAGGGAGTGCATTTTGCCTCCCTGGGATGGTTGGGACAGTCCGTAGGGTTGATTGGGACATGTTTTAATGGGGGGAAAAATTGCAGTCTAAGTTTTAACACTTTTATATTTACAATGTCTTTGTTCATACATTTCTTTGAGAAAACAATAACATTTGTAAAATTCTTTCAGTACAATAAATTACTGTGATATGGAATGTGTCTGTCTTCTGAGACTTCATCACCTATCATCTCAATGTGGTTATCAGGTTTAAAAAAAAGTCAAAACAAATAAAATGATAAGAAAAAAGTTAAATATTTAAATTCTGCACATTCAGAATATGCACAGAGGTTTAAGTGTAGACCGATCAACTGAAAGGCCAGAAAATCAGCTTTCCAACAGTATGCTAGTAATAATTTAGCCTGTAGATTAGAAAACTGTGAATAAAATTTGCAGAATAGGGGTGCCTGGTGGCTCAGTGGATAGAGCAGCAGCCCATATACACAGATTGTATCCTCGCTGCAGCAGCCATGGGTTTGATTCTGGCCTCGGCCCTTCACTGCATGTCGCCCCCTATCACTCCCACTTTCACATTCAAACTGTCCTGTCCATTAAAGACAATAAAAAACCAAAAAAAATAATCCTTAAAAAAAAATAAAAATAAAAATGTGAGGAATAGTCAGTCTCCACTTTGATGCTGAAAGTCAAGAGGGGGTGGCCATGAGCCTGGTGAGACATGCTCTCTAACAAGGTGCTGTCCTAACCAACCCTGCTCTCCCCTACAAAAGTGTTATCAGCAAAATATACTCAAAGCATCAAAGTAAAAGTTCTGCAGAAAAATGGCACCTGTGACCATTTATTATAATATATCGCTTTATTAAATAGCAATACTGATCATGCATCAGTGCACCAGTGTAGCTTTTTACTGTTATAGCTGTCAAGGTGGAGCTAATTTAAAAATAATTTATATAGGCTACAGCTCAGTGGTTAGTCTTTCACTAGATGAGGTGTGAGATGATTAATGGGGAAAAAAAGGAGTGAAAGACAAAGAAACAAAGTTCTGCAAGACAATTTTAATAGAGTTTTTGAAATTTTCTTTCATTTTACTGCTCTGGGTTGAACAGTTATTTAAAATGGAACCATCAGAGAAAGTTTAAAGGGGAAATAGTGAATTGCTTTTTTAGTTACGTTGTTGTGTCAGTGTAATTGCCACCTGGATTATGTTCAGAGACAGTGTTTCTTTCAGGTAATAACACAACATTCATATCGCATGGGCTTCATGTGGAGGTGGTGCTAAAGGTGTAAATGCAGAATCCTGACACCAGGACCGTATGTTCACTTCCAGACTCATGTCTTAGCTTTCAGCAACAAAAGTGCTTTGGTGAAGGATAATGAAAGATCATGATTTCAGTTACAAGTATTTGCTTTTTAAATAAGTTTAAAACAATACAATTAAGACACTAAATGTATTACTGACATTTGAAAGTTTTGGCCCCAAAATAACAATAAATATGATTAAAACTTAGTAGATGTAGTAGCAGATATTAGTAGATGTAGATGTTAATTTCTAAATTGTTTTCCAGAAAATCATATGTGACCATCAATCACTGTAGAACTCCTATGGTGCAATTGGGCTCTAAATATTTTGAGAACCAGTTTTTTCTTTGGACCATCAGTCTACTTAGAAGTAGATTGAATGAATTTAAACTCTGATTTGTCTGTTCATAATATGTTCAGCTGATATCCTTTGATCCTATTCCAATAATGCTAAATCTACTCACTTTCTATAACTAATGTAAAGTCTTGCTAAAGCAACATGTTGTCTGCCAGTTCTAGCTCGTGGGCATTTTTGCACACTTGACACTGAAAAAGGATAATTATCATATTTAAATCTGACCACATCTCGATGCAAAGCCCCCTAATATATTTTACCTAATGACTGGTGATTTTTTCTACCCTTATTAAACTGTTTCCTTGGAGGTATCTTTGTCTCTTTCTGCCCTTCAAGTCGTCAGTCTAGTTGAACCACTGTCCAGCATTTTGTCCTCCATACACAGCTTTATTTTTGCAAATCCTTCATGCAAAACAACATCTGTTCATGAGGAGGACCTTCTACAACCTAACAGGACAAAAGCTTTCGAAATATAGAGTAGCTTTCGCTCCCATCTCACTGTCTGGACCAAATCAAGTTTTTGTGGCAGGCGATTCCAAACTTTGGAGTGGTAGTGTAGATTCAGTGATTACTCTTAATTATTTTCCACTCTCACACAGGCCTTAACACTTGAATTGACTTAAGCATTTTAACATTGTGCCATGGGAAGGTGACTCAGTGCAGCAGGTGTCCTTTCATGGTATTTCCAAGAGACCGAAATAAACATTCATTCGACTTGAAAAGGTTGAATGACAACTTTGCTCTTTTAATCAATCCCTAGTCGCTTCACAGTCATCAATTACGCACATTGGGGCATTCATGTTTCAGCTGAGCTTTTGTGGGAGCCTTGCTTGAAAAGAAGTCGACGAATGAATTTCATTTATTTTTTATGCATGAAGCAGATATTTACAAGTATGCTCTCATGTGTGAAGTCTAGCTTTAATTGGTTACTCTTTGTATTTGATATAGCTGCTCATATAATTAAATGTTTCCATTTATATACAGGTAGAGCATGTGACAAGTCTTTTAGCATCTTGGCAAAATGTAATCCCTCCAGCACTGAAACAGCTAAGAGTCACTATTCTCCAAAGCATCAGGGGGCTGAAGTGGAAGTGACAAACTCAGCTTCAGAAAAATGTGAGAAACGATTAAATCATTAAAAATGTCATCTTGACATCTGACATCTGATACTGACTGGAAATCAGTACTGGGTCTGGCATATTTGGCACCCATGCAAAAAATAATAACAATAATTGCATTTATTGTATTTATTGTTGGATTATGCCTTAGTTGTCTTTTTACTACGGGACAAGGCACAACCGTTCCTGCACCATAAAAAAAAGCATATTTAACAGTTTCTGGCCCTGATAAAAGGTGTGATTTTGGAGACTTTTAAAGTAAACAAGCCTTTAAAACACACTTGTGGGTTTTGGGAGTCTGACTATTTTAAATAAATACAAAATACAAGTATTTATAGCTGAATGTTCCTACCCTATGCAAAAATACCCCCCCCCCACACACACACACACACACACTCCTCGCAATACATATGGATATGTTTGATTTTTTTCTTAGTTAATTAGTTAGTTCTGCAACATTTTTCAATTAGGTGAGTACCTGTGTGGCCTATAGGAAGATCTGCCACTGTTGGAAGGTATAGTGTGTGACATGAAGTGTCAGTAGCTCATCTCTTGAAATGGAAAAAGATTTGCTGAAGCAGAAATCAACACTGGTGTGATACATTTTTATTTTTAATTATCTATACTGAATTTTGAAAATTGTATTTATGGAATACACACATAGATATAAACATGCCACAAACCCAAGTTACATCATAGTTTCATGCATTATGTAGCATCTGTTACTAGAGTGCCTGCACATGTCTTAGGGGAAACCTTTGTTCTGATTAAATCATAGAATCAGTAAAATAGTTATGATTTTCACAGCTGAAGTCATATTTAACTAATTATTACAGCAGCATGACTGGCCACTAACAGGAGTTGACTGGTGTGATGGATTCAAGTGATCCCAGGAGGGGAAAACCATTACATTCAGCAGTCAGCCAGCGTGCAGCTGGAGAGCAGCAGACATGAGCTGCACTGCTGCAGAGACATGTTCTTAAAGCCCATCCTGGGAAATTACGGATCATAGTGGTGTGTCATCATGCCTCTGTTGCTTCTATCGTGTTTGACCTCTCTGGCAGCAGCTAATGAGGTAGTGAGTTAACTGAAAGGAGCAATATGCTGGATGGCTCTACATATAGGGGTCACATCAAGCAGCAGCCAGTCCCCTCCATCTTCCACCTCTGCAGAAAAGTGATGAAGAGCTTCAAGGTCAACTAATCAGTGCGCTGTCAGAACATTTAGTCAATCTCAAGAAAACCCATTTTTCTTAAATTCAGTACGACTGTATTTCAAAATAACGTTTTCCGCTATTTGTTAAAAGGTACGACAAGGAGCGATGCGAGGATGGACGACTTCATATTGGAACGTGCCCCATAGACGGAACTGCACTTTTTACCCGGAGCTGCTCCTCTTCCGCACTGCTCCGTCCATAACAAAACCAGGCAGAGATGTTGTCTGCCATCCTGTCTTATCTTCTACCGATTATCAAACTGTACTGGCTGGGTTTGAAGGTTCTGCTGGTGCAGCTCTTCAGCAGACCTTTCAGGTTGCCAGGTTAGTTCAACACTCAGAAGTTGCTGTGGTGCACTTTTGTTGACGAGTGACACATTCCGCAACGGGTATGAGTCATTGACGCTGCAACACAGTAGTTACCGCTTCATTATAACACCCCGTGTTGCAGGTAGCAGTTCCCATCTCCGTGCGTGCTGTCATTGTCACCGTGGTACAGTAACGTTAACGTAACTTTATGCTAGCAATATCAACGTTAGCTAACAGTAGCTGAAGTGTTAAAGCCGAAAACCGAGTGAAAGAACCGGTTGTCTTGTGTAGTATTATTGCCGAATACACCGGAATAGCTTAATGGTTATTCTTCTACTTAATGCATGTTCTTAAAAGTGCCTTCATTGGTCGTTTATTGATCTGCGTTAAAATGTCCACTTTTTATAACGCAGTTTGGTAAAGAGACGCAGAACGTACCTGTGATTTCAGGTCAGTGGAGACGCTTGACTGACAGTACAGCGGACTATCAAACTAACACACTAACGTTATAGTGAGACAAGTGTGGCCAGGTTGTACGCTTAATAGATAGGCTAGTGTATGAGTTATATCAATACAATAGTTTTATAGGAATATTTTAGTATGGTATTAAACGGGTGATTAACGCTAGGTTAAAAGTCAAACATGCACTATAAAACAGTTTGTTTTTAATCAAAATTCAGTGTATTAATTGTGATGCAAACTTGATTACTAATCAAATTAAATTAAGTTTTATTGCCATGTAGATGCAGAGCAGAATGAAACAACATTTCTCACAGATCTGAGGTGGAGAATATAAAAATAAACAACAATAAACACTAAAACATCCTTGAAACAACCCTAATAATAAACACTCACTAAAAACAATATGAAACTGAATAGTTTTTGCAAAAAAACATACACTCGGTGTTAATCACCTCCTGCATACACATTTTCCCCCTTTTTTATTCACACAATGGTTATGTACAAAACATTAGGTGAATAATAAAAGCACATGTAAAAAACCCAAAATATAAATGATATATATGAAGAATATAAATGATAAAAACTGATTACATAAAATTAAATGAACTGAAAAAATAATAAAAATTAAAAGGAGTAGAAAAACAGATTTAAAAAAAGTATACTTACTCAGAGTATTAATGGAAATATATTGCATAAATTTATAAAAGCTTGACACTTTTTTTGTTTTTTAATAAACTGTTTTGAGAAGACCCTTAAATTAGAGGGGAAAAGATAAACATTGAGGATGTGAATGAGACAGTCTCTGTTTATGAAAAAAGAAATTAGTATATAGAATAATAATAATTGGATATTGAAGACCACTAATGTCTGGATTATCATAATAACAAATTATATCCCATGCATACACAAAAATAAATTACACAAAATGATTAGTGTTACCTGATGCATATCAATCCCATTTGAACCACTACAATAGTTACTGACCAGGGAACATGAATTAAGAAAAAATTCAAACAAAACAAAAAGGTGTGAGTATTGTTCAATCAGAGCCTAGAAAAAAGTGTCCTTTATATAGTTTATTTTAGATTACATTACAGAGGATATATAATGTAACAAATGGGATTTTTTCTTCAAGTAAGTGACTCTTTATCAGTCTGCCCGTTCATGATAAAAAAAAAAAATCTATTTTAGACATTCTGTACAAGCAACACAGGGAATAAAAATGTAAACTACAAAACTATTTTTTTAAAATGAAAGGAATATTGTTACACAATACCTCAGTAAAAACCCAGATGAAGTCCTTTTGAGTTTCACAGACCATCTACAGGTTTTACTACTCGGACTACTAATGTCTTCAAAAAGCGGCCCGTCTTGAAGCAGCTCCCTTATCAAATGACATTCTCTCTGATATCTTTGTATCCTCTTCTGCCTCTGCCAGTGATGCCCAGACAAGATGGCAAGGTTGCCATAGTGACAGGAGGAGGCAGGGGAATCGGCTTTGAGGTAGTCCGCCACATGGCAAGGCTGGGGGCACATGTTATCATAGGTACAGTATCAAGCACCACACCACCGACATGCACTGGGATTAAGGGGAGGAGGTAAAACATTTTAACAGGACAAACTTACATGTGATATAAAGAGGTTGGCTTGCACATGTTTACCCCCAAATTTACAACTAACAACACAGTGATATTCATATTAATGCTGTTATAGCTGTTGTGCCTTTCAAGGTTACAAAGTGCAATTTTACACATTAGACTAGACGCTTTGAAAAGTGATTAGTTTGAATTTGCATCACATAGAAATGAAATTATCTGCACAGAATGCAAATTGTTTCCCGGTCAGAATCACCTGTGCTGAGCAGCAAACATGACAAAGCAATCTGTCAAAGCACTCGCACGCAGACGCGAAAGTGATGGCACAATTGAGCCTCGTCTCGTCACAGATAATGGTGCCTCAATCACTGCTAAACTGGCTGAGATTAGTTTCGCCCAGTTGTGCAGCAGCAATGCAGGGAGAGGTGAAGAGAGGCTTCAGGCTGCGTAGAGGACAGCTAACTGATGGTATGACTTTAGAAAGTAAGGCAATTATATGTTAAAAAAGGATTTTTTTTTCTTGTTGAGTGACGATTTAGATAAAGTGATGACAACTGTAGGAGAGCGATGAGTACTTATTAGAGAACTACTGGTCCAGGATACACAGTATGTCCACAAAGCTTATCAATATTTTTAGTATTACACCTCGATTATTCTTAAATCAGGGTCTACCTGAAAACTGTGGGAAAACGTAGTGCATCATTTAGCTGAATAGATCATGATCCATGTTGTTTGGGTTATTGAGCAACAAACTCATCTTGTTCTTATAAAGTGTAATGTATAGTCAACAAAACCACAACCTGTAGTCTCAGTCATATTACTGGCATCCCCTATGTGTGCCAACTTAAAAGGCTGTCGCTGTCAGAGATCCTTAATTATTATCAGAGGGTCAACAGCACACTCAGAGGCCTCTTGACACCCCATTGATCCGTCTTAAGTTTTGGACTAACATCAAAAACTGTTTGTTTTCATCATTAGAAGATTTGTGTGATGCTCCACTGTGAGATGAAGCGAAGACTCTTTAAGCTCTGCTGAGATTAAAAGGCTGTTATCAAACCCAGTGCTGAATGCAAATTTAGGATTATGAGATGCTTTTTTGCATAAAACAAGGCCTGGGATTGTTCTAGTAATTATTTATTAATATTTAGTGTTGGTAGATAAATGCAGTATAACCTGCTTTATAACATGGTTCATTTCAGCTTCTATGAGCAACGCTATACACAAACACAGAAATACAAACAAACTGCATACAAAGTCTTACATATGAATGTTTTAACATGATGAAAATGTTTCTTAAAATTGTTAACAACATTGATTTCAAACCAGAGATGCACTGATTGTGAAATTTTGGGCCAATCGATGTTCAAATGGCGTTTTGGACCAAAGCCTATTCTGACGTTATATCGTCGTTGTTGTTTTTCATTTAGTTTTTTTGTTATTTAGTTACCCTTTTGTGCCAGGGGAAAAAAAGACATCTTGATTATAAAAAAAAAAACATAACAGTTTCAAAATCATTCTGTCCTTCATTATACTTACTATCTTTTTTATGTTGCTGTGAAAATATTAACAAATTTCTTCTTTAACACTTTGAAACCTGAGAAAATTGTTTTGATTTCTTTCAAAAACATGAGAAGAAGGTAATGAGCGACAAAACAAGAAATGACCCAAAAATAGCAAGAAATTGGTAAAAAAAAGTTCAAGAAAATTACCTGAAATGTAGTCAAAAAAGGATCAAACAAACAAACAAACAAGGCAAACAAGATGATGATACCTAAAGGATATTATTGACAAATAATAAGTCTAGTCCTGAATTTAAAGCTGTTACCATTAAAGTTTTATACAAAAAAGAGATGAAGACTAAGAGCATGTATAGATTCAGCTGAATGAACTCCCGTCGTGCATATACACTCTATCTATATATATCTCCTTATTTGAAGTGCCGTTGAGTCCCTACTTACTGAGGTGACGCACTACATTGATCACTCACTCATCCTGTGTCCCCGGAGCCACTTGCTAAAATATGTTGATCACTAAACCTCTGATGTCTTCCCTGTCTTTCTCCTTAATGTTATGCCATTCAAGGCTCCGGCTGTGATTAACGGTTCAGCGTCTTCACACACTACAGCATTTGTTTAGCCCTCTGACTCCAGGCTCTGAAGTGTATCGTTTGGTGCACATTGATGAATCTGTAAATACGCTTCTTTTTGACCAAAGAACATCTTTTTCTCTTAAAATGATTCACTGTCATATATTTCTGTGCTTGTTGTTGTTTCTAATTACAGATGACTGTTACACGATGAGCCTCTTTGCTATAAGAGAGTTTTGTATGCTGGGCGTAATGCTGTTGTCAGTGAGCTAAGGCGAGGAAGTTTCCTTGGAGCAATAAATTTCGTTGTTGATATATGATGTGCATATTTGTGCAAGAGTTAGTTGGAAATCTATTTTTAGCTTTACAGATTTTCTTTGGCCTTTATGTGGTGTTGGAAATGCATCAAAAAACTCAGTTCTTAAAAAAGGATATCATTATCATCTCTCAACTACTTCTGACTCAGACATGTTTTTCGGCCTGTACACAAGCGAACATGCACTGAAGTTGTTCGGAGATGTTCCCACCGCTGATTCTTTTGTTCATCTACATACAACTTGAATAACATGTACTTTTTGCTGAAACATTTTGTTACAACAGTAGAGTTTTGTCAATTTCTGGTTTTGTCTGTTAAGCTTGGTCTGGTGTACAGGCTTAAACTCCTGTCTGCTCCTCCTCCCACTGTCTCTGTGGTGGTAATGTTGTAGAGACACAGGAGTTATAAGATGGCATCCTGTTTAATTGTTTATATTGTTGTGTTTTGTTCTGTCTTGAGGGTTTATTTTGGATTTATGTTTTGAGCAAGTGCATTTTCGTTTTCATCTAACATTTCTCCCAGCAACACTCCACAACTGGCAGCTGAGCTAACTGCCATTAGCGTCTCCTCAAATATACACTCCCGTGAAGCTTGATGTCATTTCTGCTGCTCCCTTTAAACTAACAGGATCAAGTTTTACTCTTTATTCTCTGGTTGTAGTCTACAGTTACTGGGCTTGGTTTCAACTTAAGTTAATCATCAGATCATTGGAATAAACCACAGACCTCTAAAAGAAATGTTGTCATGCATGCATCATGTGTTTCACTTGTAACAGCTTAACAGGGATTTTGCATTTTACATTAAACTTTAACTTGTATTACCTTATTCACAAATTACAGAGAGGTTGTACGTTAAAGTGCCAAGGTCAGACATTATGATCTGTGTTTGCAATAACGACAACTCTAATGGGTCAAACTTACTAATGCTTTTATTTTATTTTAGTTATTTCCCCAAAGATAAGACAGCATTGGGTTTAGGCAAAAAGGATCAACACACAGAAAGACAGAAAAAACATATAAATGTAAAGCAAATTAATGCAGTACCTTTATATACCATATTATTGCAACTTCACACAACTTCCATTGAGAGGTGTGGAAAACCTAACTCACTGTGATTGTAGTCTAACTATTTTCTCTCACAGATTATTTACATATATCTTTAAAGAATTTGATTTCATGGAATAAAGCAAATTTAGTCTGAAATTTAAAAATGATTGAAGAATTCACATTAGTAGCTGTAGATTTCTGTATGCATTAAGGAGGACTCAATCAGTCAATAAACTTCTTCAGATACGTGTTGATCAACAGAAAAATAATCACTTTGATAAGTGAATAATTGTTTTTTGTCCATTTTAAGATAAAGTGCAAAGAAATGCTGGTTACAGCTTTTCAAATACATATGAACGTGCTTTCACACCTAACCTGACTGGTCCAGATAAAACTGTTTCAGTCAGGTAATATGTTTTGGTTGGCTGGTGAAAGCTGTTAATTGAACCTGGTGCAGACCAAACAACTGAACCGAGATCACCTGAGAAAATGGGCTTCTAAGCAGACTCTGCTGGGGTTTGTTTATGGTAATAAAGCAGACGAACCAAGCAAAGGATTTTATGACGACAGATATGTGATTTTAGACTATCACTAAATCCATCTGCTGATTGTGAAATCTTTCCATTATCGTACAATTAATCTGAAAAGGCAAAAAGCTTTTTATAGAAATAATTTGATAACCAAGGTAACACGTAGGCATATGCTCGTTTTCCCTGATTAAAAAACGATTAGAACTGCTGTTCTTGTATCTGACTCTGTGTACATTTTCAGTTCATCAAGTCAAAGTGTGTGATAGTGATTCCATAGTAATAAGCCCAAAATCATTACTGTGCAAGATCATTTCATCCTGTCTCTTCTTGTTAATTATTAACATGCGGGCAATTTACAGTCTAACAATACTAATTGTGCTTATGATAACTTTTTTTGTGAGCTCTTCGAACATAAAGAGCATGAACATCAGAAGCACCAAATTGCTGTATAAACTCTATTAGTCACCAGAATCTGATTTCCCCACATGGGTCCTGTTGATGCAGGGTGAAAAAAGCCCAAAGAATCCAAATAATTTACCTGTCAGTATGTATAACTGCATGTGTGTTTGTAAAAAGTCAGTGTGAACTGGAACAGAATCAGAACTACAATGCACCAGTGTATCATTTTTCCTTTGGTCCGGACAATATGCTGTACATAAAAGATGGACAACATTTCACAACTCCCTCTTTATGAAAACGAAGCCAAAATATAGAGTATGGCTGCAGCCACCTTGTGCTGGTAACATAATTTGGGGTCAGAGTCTGTGCAGTATGAATCTATGTTGTGTTGGGTTCTTGCCCATACACCCTTCCGACCAGTCGCGAGCAGCGCCATTGATCTCGAGCACGCCAAGTGGCCCCTACAGCTGCGAATCATGTTGTCAAACCCTCTTTTCATAGCATTAAATAACGAATTAATACCAAACTTTTCAGAAGAATGAACACTTGATCAAACATCAGATTGATGAGAACTACCTAAAATGAAATAAACCATCATTAGGAAAAAAAAAATTGACATGCACTTTAAGTTTTTAACGAAACTACAGGTGTGAAAGCACACTCGGCCTGGGCTAACAAGCTATTTGATGACATCACACTCGGCCTGGGCTAACAAGCTATTTGATGACATCAACTTGCCCTTGAGAAAACTGCAACAAGCATTTTTCACTGTTTTTGAACATTTTAGAGATTGAGCATTCAATGTGTTTATTGGATAAATAATCACTGAACAGCGTACGCACCAACGTAGTCTGACATGGATTCTTTATATCCCAGCTGTTAAATTGTGCAGAGCAAGACAGCAGTCAGAGGGGAATATGAGGAGGAAATGTGTTGTTATGCAACCCAAATAGATCAGTTCCACAATAACTAACAGAATTTTGAGCTGACAATTACAGACAACAATTAAAAATTGGCCATATACCGTGAAATTATTCAGTTATTTTATTTTTTGGCGCAAAATTGTTTTTTCATGAAACCCCTCTTCCACTGCAGGATCGAAACACCTGCAAGATGCCGTGCACAGAACAGCAATATGTTTTCTTACTCTTGGTTTCCAGGGTGAGACTGCGTTTTCCATTCAGTTCACGAGCTTCAAAACTTTGAAGAAAACTCTGCTTTATTCATTCAGCGTGTATACTGCAAAGTCAATGTCAGGGTATCCTTGGAGACGGTTTGAGCAGAACATAAATGAGACTTGAGCCCTACGTATGATTACACACACGCCAAATCAATACATGAAGAACTTGGTTAAGTGTCTGTTGTACAATCCTATCTGTATTGAAGCTGCTGATCCCACAGGACTCTGCAGAGTGCATCTCCATTTCAAATATCCAGACCTCTTGATATAATTCATGAAGTGAGAATATTTATGGTAAAGTGGATCCGTCTGTGATAATGGAGTGGATGCATTTTTTCAGGTGGAGTGGCAGCACAGTGCGAATGTGAGCAGAGTTTCTGGTGTAAGCAATGTTAAATACCAGTTGGATATTAACCAGGGTCCAATTGCTGTTGAAGTGTTTTTGAACCAGTTTTAAATTAAAAAGGCCCCCTTTTGAAGTGTTTTTAAGATGAAATAATAGGCTTGAATTAATTCATGTTGGAAACGGTAGTCTTTGCAGTTGCAAAACATGAATGGAATGGAATAAATAAAGCAACTGGAAATTTATGTATTACAGCTTGCGTGCATGTTGTGCAAAGCAACACCAGTAGATCCTACCAATAAAAAGAATGAAAATAAAGAAATGACGAAAATGTAAAAACTGAAATTGTACACAAAAAGCAAATGTACAGCATAAGTGTTGTTCTTCAGTAAGTAAATGCAATAAGCCTTATTTATTCATTCATTTTATTTTATAAATATTAGGTCTCAAAAGTCTAGTCTTATATTTGAATCTGTGAGGTCTTAATTGCCATTTTATCCAATTTTCTTCTAGTTTTTGCCAATATGAGTCATGCTCTTCTGCATGAAAGTCCACATTTCTAAAGTTACAAATGTTTAAACCAATCATTTAACCTAATACTGTCTTTTTCCTTGCAAACTTGGACTTACCTAGCAAAAAGTAGTTTAACCTAACTCACCATATCATATTCCTACATTAAACCTACTTCTGCATGGAACCACACCTTTATATCAGGCATTCCCAAAATCCAGCCTGCGGCTAGTCTTTTTCTAAATATACTGTGGCCTGCCACACATTATTGGTTAGTCAAGCAAGATCACTTTGCCTTTTTTCCATTAACTTCATGATGAACAGGCAAACAAATAAAGAGCGAAGCATTAAGTCGACAGTGAGCTTTCAAAAGTTGAATGAATGTAAAAAAGTTTTTCAATAGAAGATAAAACAGTTGCGCTTGCTTTAGATTTACCTTCAATGCTTTAATAAGGAAAAGATGATTGTACCAAAAATCAGTCTTCAATTTTGTTAAAATTTACCTTGAAAGGTCTTAAAAAGAATTACTTTAATTTCCGATACCTGTAGACACCCTGTGTTTATGTTGAGAATTTGCTGTCTTTTTTACTCACAAATGGGCAGCAGCGCACACATGGCAGCCTAAATGATTTGTATATAACTGGAGATGCTGCATGTATGAATAGGAATAGCACCAACATGTGAGCAAAACATCAAAATGTATGAATAAGACATATAATATAATAAGTGTCTTCAGCTTTCTAGGTAACAGACAGACATGTGATTAATATTGAACTTATTACAGGTGGGATATTGTTCTGTAAGTGTGAGTTGTGTGTTAGAACTTTTTACTCTGTGTCATGCTCAGTTTATCCATTTGTTCAGCTGCAGCAAGATTTTTTAATTAAATTAATTAGGTTACATTTTTAACCCCCAGCCAAAAATATTTAGTAGGCAAATTAATACCTCGGGGCATATTTTTAATCAGTGGCTATTTTAATGGAGAGCTTTGGCCGAAAGCACTTGTACAGAAATGTGTGTTTAATGACATGCAAGCGTTCTCAGTGACTGTTGGTTCATGAGCAGTTTTCTGTTGAAGAGCAACAATTTATTGAAAAGAATTTATTAGTCCGAGATCACTGTGTGTCTGTCATGTTTGTGTGACCTTTGTGACATGTCACCGGGAAGAGCTGCATCCTTGAGCCGCAGTGCATCAGGGTAAATGATGCTGTGCCCTTGAAAAGGTCTGCGTGATAATCCAAGATTAGTGTGTCTGTGTGTGGGTGTGTGTGTGTGTGTGCGGAGAGAAAATGAAAGTGTGCAAGTAGGCTATTTGTGTGAATGAGTTTGAGTAAAAAAAAAGAGTTTGCATGTGTGTATTTATAGAAACTCTATGCAGCAAATCTGCATGTTTGATTAGTGGAAGCCTGCTAATGTTCGACTAATGTTTCATCAATCAATGTTTTGTCAGTTAAATGATCACTTAATTGATTAATTGTCAGCACTAATTTGTAGGAACTAAGTACATAAGGTTTATGTGTTTGTCAGTGTCCTTATGTGACTGTCTTGGAGTGGTTCCCTCGAAAATGCGGCTCAGTAAATCAGGCACTGGGCTGTCTTTGCCTGAGCTGACTTGACAAACCCTAAAGTCTCAGTCAGATAACAGGTACCAGAAAGGTAGTTATCAGCTGTCTCGGTTAACTTAGGCTTTCTGCTTCAGGCTCTGAAATGACACATTTAGCACATCCTTTGATGCTTAAAAAATAATTTATTGTGTGCTGCCTACCTCCGCCTTTTAAGAATATTTAAAAAGTATTGCAGTTAAAAGCAACACTGTCTCTTCAGTTAAGCGGAGAGAGGAATGTTGGCAAAAAATTAGTAATCGTGTGAGTTCACAAGTTAAAATAGTCAATTTATTTTATCCTTCCCTTATTGCTAATGTGAAAGCTGCACATACAGCAGCTCTTAAACTATAAAGTTAATACAGGAACTTTAAACATTATAATCAAGAACTGTATTTAGGTCTGACACTGCCCCGTAATGAAGGATAGCCTATGTATAAATTGCTTTATGGACAAGTCAAAGTAAAATTAATTTCACTCATTGAATGTCATCTGCAGTCAAAACCAGTAGACTAATCTATCAGCTGTAATATACCAGTGGTGTAAAACAGACTTCAGCAAATCACAACTAATTAGCATATTAATTTAACCCAAAGTGGCAATGTTATGGTATGATTTGAAGGAATTATGCTGCATTTAATATTCAAGTAAATGTCACCCTTATTAAAAAATAAGTGAACTATTTATGTATAATGCTTCCTGTGATTTTTTAGGAGGCTTATTTTATGGCCAGCATGGGCAAATGGACCAGAGAATACTACAAACACATAGGCTAAAGTGGTTCACTGAGAGCAAAGATGACCTTGCGAATAAAATAAAGTCATATTTTCTAAGGCTCAACAAGTTGGATAAAGTGCATTTATAATGTGTTTCTGTCTGTATTGCTCATGCACTGACATTGGTTGCAGAGTAACACAACTCAAAGGTGCAGTGAAAGCCTCTTGTTAGCAGATTTCAAGCTGAAACTTTGGACATTTACTGGTGCGTTTAGGTTAGGTTTGCAGCATAAGTTACCACAGCGATCCAGCCAGGTTAAAAAAGCCACCCTCGTAGACCAGAAAACCCTGGCTAAAGACTCAACATGCCTTCCTAACCTAGTAATCTTGCTTTGTGCCTCACCCCTCAGCTTTTATCTCCATGTGTCTTTCTCATATTTTCCCCCCGCTGATTGTAAATCATTGCTTCTCTCTTTCATAGAGGCTTCATTTGTATGCAAACATCCTCTGTGAACAGAAACTCTGTCCCAACTCAGAGAGACTGTGACTGTTTTTTCACCAGGGCATCTGAACGTGTTGAAGAAATGTAAAAATCGAATGTGCTGCATCTCAAGTAACACCAAGGTTTTTTTAAGTTTCTGGAACATTTTTGACGTCTCTGTTAACTAATAAAAACACAGACACACGATTGGTATTGTCAGGATTTTTTAATACAGCATGCTTATTAAATAATTGAGGTCATCGCACTTTATGTTACTTCACTAATAGAGTGGAAGTTAGTTCTGCTTTACTGATGTTGGGTGGAGATGTTTACTGTTTCCTATCAACACTGTATTTTGACCTCTGTTTGAGTGCTGGTCCCTTCCTTTTAAGACGAAAATATTAACAACTGTGTTTTATTCACAACTGGTGGGTCTCTCCAACCCCCGATCAAAATCCAAAATGAGACAACAGCTATTTTGAAAATGTTGCTTTTTTTCCTTGATTGCTTGAATCATAGTTCAATCAGAGTTTATCTGTTGGTGCATCAGTGTTGTGCTGGCTGAATGTTGTGTTGGTTATTTGTCGTCGTTACAGCTTTTCAGCTCTGTTTGTCACATCTGGGATATGAGGAATTAACTTAGCAGTAGAGAAGTCTTTCCCTCAGTAGTTGTAGTTTGTAAAATTTTAGGGCTCGGCATTAATGCTTGCACATGGCAGCTCTGATCTCAAACACAGTGCAAAACTGAATAATATCGTTTTTGGCATAAAATGTTCCTACAACCACCTCAAACTGGCCAAAGGGCGATGTTCAAGTTAAAATCAGACAAGCCATGCAGTTGTTACCTATTAATGATATGTTGATAAACTGTAAGAAAAAAAAGTTTTGCCAAGTACTTTTGCCAGTACTTTTGCCAACTAAGTTTGGCTATCAGCAAGTAAAAAGCTTTATGTCCATCCCTATAGTTGTATGTAACAGGCCAAAGAGTCTTTTGAAGTGGTTATTTATTTATTTATAAAGATGAAGGAAATTTTTAACGTGAAAGAAGGATATGTTAAAGGTTGTTTCATAAATATGTATGACTGTATTTGTGGTTATTCAAAGGTAGTGTAACGAAGGGCTGAATGACTTTAAAACAGTTCACTCATTTTTTTAAAAAAAAGTTCTTTGTTTCTCCGGCACAAAATTGTGTCAGTATTCTCCCAGAATTTCACAATTGGTGCATCTCTAATATCTTATACATAATTGATGGTAGAATTCATTGTATTTTTTAAGTCCTGAGCATTCTTTAAAACCAGAGTTTTTCCTTCAGGGTTAAATGGCTGTATCAAGAATTCTTTTTGTTTGAAAACCCTTTCTTGGAAATGTGTTTTTACTAGATGAAAGAACCTGACTGAGAAAAAGATTTAAATCAGTAATACTTTATTAAAAGCCTCCTCAGACATTGAATTAATCTGTGGGTCTGCTTCTCTTTCAGGTGGTAGGGATGACCAGGAGGGTCTGGCGGCCGTCGGAAGGATCTGTGAAGAGTACAAAGAGGCCAAAGGTAACTTTGCATCTCTAAAAAACACACATACACACACACACACACACACACACACACATGCTTGCGCACATGTGTACTTGTTTTGTATGCCAGTGTTGGAAGATAAAGGGCAAAGCTGCAGCAGCGTGTCCCTCAGGCTTGTTTGTACAGTTTTTACGAGGCACACACACATAATTGGACACTTGCAGGTGAGCACTCACATGGAGACACACAGAGCTTCCATGCTGGCTGTGCAATGTCAGGAGTGTTGTTGATGCAGCGTGAGGAAGCAGAGGATACAGGAGAAAAGGCTATGAGAACAGGATGAAGGAGGATAAGTCAAGTGAAATGTGAGAGATGCACATAGAAGAAGGCAGAGAGGTGGAGGAGAACAAGACAAATGGGCAAATAAAGGCAAATAAAAGGGTAAAAGAAAGACGAGGTGGAAGGAAAATGGAGGTGCAGGGGAGGTGATGGAGATGAGAGGAGACAAACGATAGCAGCAAAGAGATTTATTACTCCATTGACTAACACTTACAGTGTTCTCTGTAACTCCCATGTTGAGAAATTGATTTGGCTGACCTTCACTGCACCATAAATTCTACCATAGTCTCATGACTAATGACTCTCATAAGTTATTCTTTTCTGTATACAGCCTTGAGTCTTTATCTCTGTGCAAGACTATGTAGGTGTTTACCTCGGGGATGTTCAAAGATTTGTACTAATACAAAAATCTGTGATGTTTTAGTTATTATTTTTTAAAGAAAAACTGAAATTAGAGTTCTTTTCTTTTTATTAAATTATCACAAAGCATACGTGCACATATTTACACTACATATTTTTCTGTTTCTTAACCCTTTGAAACCAGGAGCAACATCACTTCCTTGTACTGCTTTAAGACACCTTTCACAAGTATTCATATCTTTAAACCCTGAGTTGGTGCAGTTTCTCTCAGAAACATGGGAAAAAGGCAATGAGCAACTTGGAAAGAAATGTTCCACAAATTGCAAGTATAATAAGTAATAATAATAAGTGGATCTAGCACATTATTTAACAAAAAGGGAAAGGTAAAAAGCTATATTTATATTTATACATATTTGAAATTATGTTAAAATATTATTTTAATTTCTTGCTCTTTCCAAGTCTTGTTTGCCTTGATGTTTTTTTCCGACTTTCATTTATGTGTTTTTGTGTGTGTGTGTGTGTGTGTGTGTGAGTTTTACTCATTTTCAGGTAATTTTCTTTTACTTTTACCAATTTCTTGCTAATTTTTGGGTCATTTCTTCTTTTGGTAATCATGGCCTTCTTCCCATTTTTTTAAAGAAATCAAGCCAATTTGCATATGTTTCACAAGATTAAAAGAGAATACAACATGGATAAGGCATTTTTGTTGAAACAGTGGCTTAACCTCGAGCCTCAGATGTTCCATGACGTGCCACTTACATATATAGTCTCAAAAGCTGGGAGAGAGATAGGCTGCTATACTTTGTGAGGAGGACCTGGTGTTGCAGGCTGCTGAGCTACAGACTTTTAAAGACATAGTGGCACTTAAGTGGAAGCTTGAGAAAAGCTCAACTTGATGAAAATGTGCTCCAAACAGTTACAACGAAAGCCAACTGCATCCAGTCTAGCAAACTATGTTATCTTTGATGGGTCCATTTTAGCAATGGTAAATGTCCAGACTGTCGAAACACTGTCAGCAGTGGATAATGGAAATACAATGAACAAAAATAAAGAAACAACACTTAGTTTTTGCTCCAGTTTTCATGAATTAAAATAAAAGATCTGTCCATCCCCCTGACAGTTGGGGTATATCATGGTACTGAATAAACAGCACCATCACTACACAGGCGTGCCTTCGGACAGACACAATAAAAGGCTCTAAAATGTTTTATCACACAACATAATGCCACAGATGTCCCAAGTTTTGAGGGAGCGTGCTCACTGACATGGTACTGCGGGAATGTCCACTAGAGCTGTTGCCCATGAACTGAATATTTGTTTCACTACCAAAAGCTGTCTCCAATGTGTTTTCTGAGAATTTGGCAGTACATCCAGATGGCCTCACAGTCACAGACCATGTGCAACCACGCCAGCTCAGGACCTCCACATTCAGCATCTGCACCTACAAGATTGTCTGAAAGCAGTCACCTGGACAACTGTTGCAGCAGTTGGTTTACAACACTTAAGAGCGGTCTGCAGAAGCTGAAGCTGGTGTTGTGCTGGCTCACTCGACCGGTTTGAAGGACTGTCAAAGAAAGCATTTAAGGCAGCTTGTGGCAGTTAAATAAACATTCAGGTCACAGAAACACCTCAAGGGGCATACTAATGACACACTCTCCAACCCAAAATGTGACATCTGTGGCATTGTGTTGTGTGATAAAACTGCACATCTTAGAGCGGCCTTTTATTGCGTTCATCCCAAGTCACACACGTGTAGTAATGATGCTGTTTAATCCCCATATTGATATGTCACACCTGTCAGGTAGATGGATTATGTTTGGAAAGTATTTGTGGATTTCAACAATTTGTGTACAAAATTTGAGAGAAAGATTTTTTGTGTGCGTAGATATTTTATTTCAACTCATGAAAAATGGCAGTGACAGCTAAGTGTTATATTTATGCTCGGTGCACCTGAGATGGTTTAAACCAGTACAATGGTTTGTTCAAAACTGTCAATATTTTATGATAACCAGGTGGTGTGGTGTTTAAAATCTGAGCAAACAGTGGGGATGTTGAAACATCAGCTGTGTTTGGAGACCAGTTAGTTCTCTCTCTCTCTCTCTCTCTCTCTCTCTCTCTCACACACACACACACACACACACACACACATACGCACATACATGCACACACACACAGGTACACACAAACTTAGTCAGGCCTCTCTGATCTCTGCCTGTTTGGCTGTCCAAAACGAACCGATAAACACAGTGAAAACAGATATTTCCTCAGTTAATCGACTGCACTGACATCATCATCAGTCAGTACAAAATATTAATGCTCACTGCAGTGCAGCAACACAGGGGGCACTGTCACTGCAGAAAAATGAATGAAAATTGAATTTACTCTTTTTCTGAAGGCAAGCACAGTTATGTATTTAAGCCTAATTTCATTTCATGCAAATATACCATGTTCATAGCTTGCAGAATAATAAAAACCCTGCACACATACTTGCACACAAAGACCAATTCTTACTGCTTATTTTTTTTTACATCAGTTAGCTTTGGTGTGCGTTATATTTCTCCTCTCCTAAATACACTATCTCCGTCTCTTGTAATTGAACACAAGTCAATTATTTTATCACTCAAGTACGGGAGATTCATTAACTAAACCTTCGATTTTTGCTTTGCTGAATGACTAAGTGAATGAATTTTTTAAATTATTGTATCATGCGTACAGTTACACAGCCAGCCAGCACGAGCTTACAAGACATTATAAAATTCAAACAAGCCAAAACCAGAGTTTGACATACCTGTTTTCAGAACAACATTAAATGGAAAGAAAAAGACACAGAACAACAAAAGCAGCGTACATAAAAAATTACTGTGAAGGGCCAAGTTAATTAAGGAAACTGTCTTTTCATGTCTTCCAGGCTTTAGCAACAACATTAACGTACTTAACACATCAGTAAAGACATCATAGTAAACCTCCGTTCTAGCTTTCGGTGAAATTAAAACAAAGTACAATCCTCACTTACCTGGTGATTACAGATAATTGAATTGATGCTTATTTATGCTTATTTGTTAATGCTAGATCATTTAAAAAGATACATTTGCACTGAAGATTTTCCAATCAGTTTATTTAATACATTGTTTAAATGAATACGTCTTTGAAGTCAAAGTTCAGTGAGTAAAACACTGATCATCAGATGGTAGCTATCTGCTGTAATTGTATCAGTTAGTACTTTTCAAGTCCTCACTGGTGAAGCTAGCTGCAGATTCTTTATGATACTGAATGAATCATTGTCTTCTGGGAAACCAGCGTAGTTTGTCTTGCAGTGGCAAGCAGCAGAAAGCCGGCTGGCTGGGTCCCTGACTGTGTGTAAGTGGCTGTCAGGTACAGAGACAGCGACCATGTAGCTGGTGTCATTGAAGTCGATTTCCCTGGACGGGGCCGTGGTGGAATTGATTACTTCTTTTGTAATTGGCAGGCACTGAGGCATAGGGGACAAGGGGGGTGTCTGTAGCCAGATGCTTGTGCACTGAATAAGAATGTGTTAATGTGTGTGTAAGTGTGTGTGTGTGAGTGTTTGTGTGTGCTTGAATGAGACGGTAATGGATTCTCATTAGTATGTGAGGCATGAGCTTTAAACATCTCTGTCCAAACGCCCTTTGGCATCCTTCCTAGTGTTTGCACATTTGTCTGTTATGAGAAATGGGAGGCAGCACATAATAAACACGTAGGCTGCAGAGGTGGTTCTCAAACCGGGGACCTGTAGACAATTGTTGAGGTCCTTGAGGGAAGTTCAAGGTGCCACCAATGACAAAGACTTTAATTTCACCAGAAAGCTTTCTGACATGTTTTATAGATTATAAAAGATTGTGTTCATTGGGGTCACTGTGTTCACTGGGGAAAATTCTGGTGTCAGACTGGGTCTTTTCTCATAACTCTGACTAATCAGAATAGTTATGCATATTTTAAACTTACTTACTCCATTGTAGAGATTTGGGAAATCAACTACAGCAAGATAAGGCAAGCAGCTTGAGACTCCTAAAGCTTTGTTAATAAAATTTAATTTTACATCAATCATTTTGAGGACTTCCTTCTTAGTCTGGCTAAATGTTGCTCTGAAATTAGCCCCCTGAATTACTTAATATAACTAACTGCATAGGGATCTACTTAAAAACAGTTTTGTTTCAGCTGTCATCACACTGGTAAACAAGTTGTAGAACATTTGCACACAATTGCACAAGATCATTTCGTAGCCTGTATTTATGATTTATTTATTTATGGTTTTTAGTTATATTTGAGGGTTTGTTTTGTAGTTTAGTGTTTTTATTGGTTATTTTTTTTAAACTTGTTTAACATTATGATTAGCACTGGGGCAGCTTAATTGTTTTATCTTCTATCTTTGTGTCATGTTTTGTCCTGTATGTTGTCCTATGTTGTGGTGTCTGAAACTTGTCTTGCACTTTACACTGCAAACCAAATCTACCTACGGGCACATGTAAAATAACCTTAACCTGAACCTGAACTTTTGGGCAACTTGCTAGAAACAAGGTGCTCATCCTTGTTAAAGCTTTCACTGTGAGGGTCACAGGACAGTGGGATGTCATATGCTGTAAAGCCCTCTGAGGCTAATTGTGATTTTTGATAATGGGCTTTATAAATACAATTGGCTTAAAAAACTGACTTGACACACAGTGTGGATTTCAGTCTGTCCTCTAAAGGACTGATTCAGCATGTTGGGAAATATCCTTATTCGCCATTCTTGCTGAGATTTAGATAAGATTAATCCAGCTCTAATATCTGCCCTGTTAGCTTAAAGCCTCTGGGGTCTCAGGGTCCTTTGATCATTTTGGTATGCGTTGGTGTTGCTGTTAAAGTTACATATGGTCTTTAGGATCTCATGCAACATTCACTGCATTTTCTGTTCAGTTGTTGGAACATTAATTTCTGTTTGTCATTGCTGACTTCAATTTCTGTTTGATCGTAGGACCTTATTTTCTTTTAAACATTTTTTTAAGCTGGTCTTTATTGATCTTACTTTCTGTTTAGTCTTATAACCCTTTATTTCAGTTTGGTCCTTACAGACCTTTAATGTTGTTTTACATATAGTCCCTTTGTCTTTAAGACCTCCTGCAACATTGACAGTATATTTTGTTTATATTTTTAATGTTTTAATACTAATGGAAATCTAAAAAAACCCAAACAAACAAACAAACAAAAAACAAGCAAGTAACCTAAAGTCAAAGTACAAAAGAGACATGAAACCTGGCTAAGCTTAATCAACAAAGAAAACACGAGGAACACAGTGAGGAACACAGTGAGGAACACAGGGAGGAACACAGGGAGGAACACAGTGAGGAACACAGGGAGGAACACAGTGAGGAACACAGGGAGGAACACAGTGAGGAACACAGTGAGGAACACAGGGAGGAACACAGTGAGGAACACAGGGAGGAACACAGTGAGGAACACAGGGAGGAACACAGGGAGGAACACAGTGAGGAACACAGGGAGGAACACAGGGAGGAACACAGTGAGGAACACAGGGAGGAACACAGGGAGGAACACAGTGAGGAACACAGGGAGGAACACAGTGAGGAACACAGGGAGGAACACAGGGAGGAACACAGGGAGGAACACAGTGGTGACTACAGTGGTGGACAAAGTAAAGATCACAGACGAACTGACAAAGGGAAAGACAGGTATATATAGACTGTGAAGTAATCAGAAGAAGGAGACTCAGGTGGGGTTGATGAACACGGGCAAAAAGGAGGGAAACAGGGATTTTCTACCAATGTTGTGTCAGGGAACACAAGGGTGGAGCAAACAAGACTAATACTGAACAGGTGTGCAGGGAAGACTCTGGGGTCAGGGAAGGACAAACGCGACTGATAAAAGACAGGTGTGACAGAAAACAGGCAGGAGACAGACAAAGGCAGGAAGTACTCAAGACACTGGAAAAACGCAGGGGAAAGTGAGGACATGTAAGAGGACAGAAGAACTACTGAGGGACAGGTGAAACTAATGAGGGCGGGGCAGACAAACACTAGGTGGGAAAACACACAAATACAGGAAGTACTACCAGACATGATGCATAAGATGTGATTCCACAAAATAAAATGTTCAACATGAAACAAGCAAAAACATTCCAGACAACCCCAAAATAAAGTCAACAAGAAAACAAACAAAACCCAGGATTATGACAACTAAATACGCACAGTAGTGTTTCGCTGGCCCCACCCACGAGTTCCCGCTCAGCTCATAGACTTAAATTGTGGTGATGCCGCAGATGGTTTTTTTGTGCTTTAGAGGTGCTTCCGTTTATTATATCAACTAAAATCAACATACAATATTAGCTGTAGCAACATTCATAGATATCCAGGGCAAGGGAGACCTGATTAAGAGTAACATTTATTTCGACATGTACATAGTTATACATATAATTCAAATTACAATCAGAATCACCACAGTTTAGTGTCTACTTTTTAGTTCAACCATGTCCAAGAATCCAGTCACTATACAATAATAATATTACAGGCTTTTGTTTTTGTTTTATAGTTTTTTTCATAAGTATGGATTTACTGCTTTCCTTTTTCTACGTAAAGTTGTGAAGGTGTTTTTCATCCCATTTGGTGTCATGTTGTGGTGTATTGCCTGAGGTAACAGAGGCACTGTCCCTAGAAAACCTTGATTACAATCCTGTGGAAATATGCTAATGACTTTAGACTGCAAGTGGGCTTTAGTCAATGAGGCTTAAAGCATTTTACCTTAAATTATAAACACGCACGCACGCACACACACAAATGGTATTTCTGTATGTTTGCCAAAGGCAGCGCTGTCTGTCCACTAACTTTAGTCACGGTGCACTTGAAAGTAACACTTTGTGCCTCAAACCATGGACCCAGATTAACAGTGTGAAGCAGGACAACCTGTGTGTGTGTGTGTGTCTACTTAACACACATTACATTTTCTCTCGCTTAGGTAACCCAGCTGCTCCCTTCCCTACAAAAACTGTTAGCATTATACCTAAGCTCTTTCACTCCAATTAACATCAGTTTTAGTCGCCTCTGTTTTTATTTAGTTCATTCATAAAAGTAATTGAACCGGACATTTCCGAGCTGAAAGATCATGAAACACTGACCTTTTGAGAGTGTCTGTGTATTATTTTTGAGCTATTGCGTGTGTATACTTGATATGTATGTGTGTGTTTATTTGTATTGGTGCTTTACAGTACACACCATTGACTGTATAAAGGTACAAACAGATTTAGATGCACAGCAGTCTTGACTTTATCATCCCTTTAACACAACATGCTGGAGCTGACTGGGGCACCAGCCAGCCTCCTCTCTCCCACATCAGCTGAATGAAAATGTCTTTAGAGGAGCTCACACTGGCACGATGCCCAGACTTAATATTCTTAGATATCACTGTGTTGTTTATCGGGAAGTTCAAAGTGAAACTATTTATAAATCCTTGTCACCTCATAAGAGGTTACTTTAGGACGGGGCACTCCATTCATCTTTAGTATTTTCATTCTTTATTTAGACTATTGTAGAGAGGGAGAGAGGGTAGATGAGAGGCTGCAGCACGATGTGATACAAGAAGATTACAGCTGGCTTCAGATTTTGGTGAATTCATGACTTGACAATCATCTTTTACAGTTCAGGCCAGCCATTGGGATTTACAGCAATGTCGTTTCTTCACTTGCTAAAATTTAGCATAATTTTGGAGTGTTATTTTGCCGCCTTCCTGACAAGTCAGCATGTCATTGTTGGTACAAAGGTCTGATTTTTAACATGATCCCTGTGTCTTCACTTAAATCTGAGCCCGCAACAGCAGGTTCACCATCAGCTCCGCCTTTCATACCTGGTGCCTCTTCCTTTTTTTGGGCCAGACATTTGGCATTGCCTCTCTACTCTCTTCGTCTTCTTGTTCTCTCTGTAATGTGGCTTTTCATTTTTGAGTCTCGGATTTTCGGCGAGGCATTTTGAATTAGCGAGTCAGGCTGCAGTTCGCCACACATCTTTGCATTAGCAGCGTCTGTGTTTTCTTCACATCTGACCCACGCATTCAGATGGACCACACCATATTACTGTAAGTAGGGGTATCAGCTGACAAGTTGAAATGTGTGCACATGATAGAAATTCATTTATTTATCATGTAAATACATGTAACTTGTATTGTCAGTGACATAAATAAGGCCTTGGGCTGGGGTCATTTGTAACCTTCGTCCCTCCTGAAGGAGGGCCTGGTTGTTTTCACTGCATAAATTATTAAAACAAATCATCAAAACACATGTGAAGGACAGTAATGTTTGATACATTAAGACTTTACAATCCAAACAGTCGTTAGATCTCTGACAGTAAAGCATCGGCCAAATATGACTTGTCAAGTTATTGAATGCGAATTTTAAAGCTTAGAAGGAATGTAAGATCTCTTGCCTCCTAGCAAGCAAAAGAGAAAATTTTATGTGTTTACCTGAGATGCATTTTAATATCAGATTTAGTTGTAATCCAGCTTAATCACGTCTACTGTAGTCACATTCAGGACACAAGATGCATGTTAAAGGCAGGTGGAGAGAGGTAATTTATGGTAAGAGAAGCAGGAGGTCACCCCTCATCATTTTTTAAAATTGTTTTTTTTAAGTTATTCCTTTTTGCAAAGAACCAAATACCAAATAGAGAAGACGAAGATTGAACTCTTGTTCTATGATGTGGGAGTATGAGGCATGGGCATTAGCCGACTTACATATTAATTACCTGCTGTTCAGGGTGTAGACTGTGCTCATATGTGAAAGTGCAGCAGAGCGTGTAAAAGTGAGATTTTCATGGATGTTTACTGTCCCATGTTGAAGCCTGGCTGGAAGAACAAAAGAGTTTGTACCTTTTTGCAATATCGAACCACACTTGCACCAAGCTTGATGAAACAGGATGAACTACTGAGAAAGTGGCACAAGATGTTTCAGGTCACTGTCTGAACTGCTGTGCCTGTTGAAATATTTAGTTCAAATAGTTTCGACTTGGAAAATTGTTCAGGGACTTTCCACAGAATTTTTCAGGCTAAAACATTAGTGCACACATTCTCTTGTTATATACATTTAATGTTACCAATTCTTATTATTTTTTGTATTATTTATTAGGCCATTTTTACGTTCCCTCCTCTGTAGTTAGGGGGCTCTTTTCACCCCAAGAACGCTATGAATAGTTGAGGGATTTTCATTTGAAACAAGCTTTTATTTTTTTTTATTTTTGTCTCTTGTGGCACTACAGTGACTCTGACTGTGCAGTGATGTGGCAGGACCCATTTCTAATCATATTCAGTGTTCAAAATTACAGATGCAATTACATAACTCTCTTGTGTCTGCTTTTCCATTCACAAAGAGCAACTGGTTGAGATGGAGCTGTTTGTGTAGCACAGAAAACCAAGAGGGGGAAAGGGAGGTGTTGGTCCATGAGCTCTGCAGCAGGGTTAGAAATCTCTACTCTTCCATGAAACCATCCTTTGACTTTTGCCCCCTTCAAGGCTTCACAAGTCACAAATGTGACATGGTGCATTCAAGTGTCTTTATTTGGAAGTAATACCAAAAAGCACACTGTGGCAAAAAATCTGTTGTTTAGGCAACAGTTAAGTAGAAGGGGGGGAAACAATAACAAAAACGGCCCCTTCACCTTTTTTTCACTGCAGATATTTTGACACAAAAAGCACAAGTGTTGTGACAAACATCAAACATGACAATCATGAATCGTGTTCTACTGGTAAGTCAAGACAGTGTGACGGTAATCCTGCATTAACAATACCAGGAGTCTGAAACTAGAGCAGCTAAATGGAATTCAGCCATCATTGATTTTACTATTTACATCTGTGCATTTCCTACAGAGACATATCAGAATCTGTCTGTAATAACATGATTGAACATGAACAGAATGTATCAATGAACAATTAAGATTGGAAATGGAATTTAAGGGTCCCATAGTGTTAAAAGTCAGATATCTATGTCATTTTTATTATAAAGCAGGTATATCAGCTGTAAAACACTGTTAAAGTATCAAAACACTCAATTCCCAGAGAAATGCACACATTCTGTGTATTTAGAAACTGAGCGTGAATACATATTTATTCAGATGGGCAGTGTGACAAAAGTAAAGTGTTTTTCAAACATTAAAGCATGTAAACATGTTCTAGTAGAAACCCAAAATACAAGTATCACCCTGAAAATGAGCATAATATGGGACCTTTAATATATTTTATTAAATCTGCATTCAGTATAAAACTACTTTATCAAACCTTTATCCCTTTGAGACCTTTCTGTGGCAGTTTCTGTCTCTGGTAGTTGAGGATGAAAAGGACGAAGACACTTTAAAATCACGGCACTATAAATTTTGCACAACTCGAGCTAAGTGTTTTCCCTCTACCCTTGAGCAGTCATCCTCTCCCCCACCTGTTTCACCAACAGGGATATGCCACAAATATTAATTTAGCAATAAGACTAAAGTGATTTCAATACATGTTTTTTATTATGCAAACTGATTATGTATACCTGTGTATATTGTTTATCAAATAAGATAATTTTGTCATGTCATTAAACTAAAAATGATTGTACAGAGTACATAAGTGACAGCAATATATTCTAGTCAATCAGATTTTTTTTAAAAGAAAATACAAGAGAATGGTTTCAAGGCATGTTTTTATAGGGTTTAATCCATTTGAAATGGAGGAAAGTGCAAGTGCATTAAAAAACCCTCACAAAAAACAACAATCAAGTCTAGTGGTAACAGGAAATTGTAAACAGTAAAATGATATACAATTTACAGATAAGACAGTTCTGTTACGCAGATCCCCATATGACAAACAACAGTAAAATGTATTTTTCTGTTTTTTTGTTTTTTTTTTCCTTCATGGCTTTAAAGTGTCAAAATGATCATCTAGGATGCCATAGAAAATGTCTTTTATAAAACCACTTCAACCATTACAAAATCCCTTTGCGATTACATTAGCAGGTAGTTGTGTAATTTGCAGTTTGAAGTTTAATTTAATATTCAGCTGAAATGATAATAATGATAAATTAGAAATGGAGACTGTGAATGAATCCAGTGGGTCTTAAACAGCATGTGTGTGTCTCCAAAGACAGTCCCTGCTGTCAGTTTCAAGTAATTCCTCTGTCATAAAAACACAGTCAGTATGTCCGAGTCGAGGAAGCCGGGCTTTATAGAAGATCCTGGGGTCTTAATTGAGGGCTGGTGGCAGCCGGCCCACGCCAGATCGATGGCATTTCACCCCCAGTGGGCTCTCCAGATATGACTGGCCTGTCTGAAAGGGCTTGGCCCCAAGGGAGTCCACTCAAGAGGACAGGAGAGGACTGACAGGCAGGACACACACACACAGACACACTCATGTACAATATCTTCCTGTGGTCTGGCATATTTGCCCGCTTGTACACAATTCAAATGCACACACAGTCTGACATATACGTGTGCTTACCGACATTCAAGTGCATACACTTGCTTTCTCTTTTTCTGTCTTTATTTTCTTTTAGTTCTTTTCTCCCTCTCTCTATCACACACACACACACACACACACACACAAACCCTCAGCAGGAGGTGAGTGGCATGGCTTGAAGATAACGCTGCTATCAGACCTTCATCAGTAATGGCTGTACTCTCATCTGTCACGGCGGCTTTTTTCTCTATCAGCTCCATCAACTCTCCTTCCTCGGTCCTCTTCCTGACTTTGTCCAGTATAGCCTATTTGACCCTCTACAGGCTCACTGCACTTATAGGGAGGAATATTATATTATTTTCCTGATGGTGGAAAGACCTTTGTCTTGACTATAATACTTCAGTTAGTACACTTCCATGTATTACACTGTGTATACTATGTACTTACGTAGTGCTAATTTCGACTTGCTAGTGTTGGCTCAAATCTAACATGACTCTACTGCATTTAACATAAATGATGATTGCAAGCAACATTTGACTGCTTTTGTTTTTTTTTTAATGGCAAATTGCAACTGGACAGAGCATTACTGACGACATTTTACAGTGATTGTCGCCTGCCAGAATATCTGCCATTTTTTTAGCTTGTTCACTGGAGCAACCGCATCCACTACTACTTCCTTGGCCACCATTTTCCCACATACATTTACAGAAACATACATTTATTTGTGGCGGCCCACCACGATCAAAACATCTGCCACCAAGTGTTGGTTTAATATTTTTGGAGCTGGACCGTTCATTAGTAGTGCTATTGGAATATCTATACTGTTCGATTATGCATTTCTCCACACTCTTGGGGTGCAGAACGTACTCTGTGTACAGACGGAGCAGAAGAACAGAAGGCATAGTGACAGTGAAACTTTCGTTAATTATGCTGAGTCTAAAAGTTTCCATTCACTCGCCTCTACAGCAGCTCCTCCTCTCATCTATCGTCCTCATCTGCTGAGCTCTGACCAAATCATCACATCAATCATCCACCCTGTGACTCAAACTTCACAAACTGCTGCTGAGGAAAAAATAATTAAAAGTTCTGTCTGTGCTGTGTTTATGCAAAAACAAATTTTGAGAGGGGACACAGAGTGGTAAAAAAGGGACACACGTGAACACAAGATACATTTAACAGGTTTGCTGACCCTTGTTTCAGTACTTTGGCAGCAGTGTGAAATTAATTCAGAGCCCAACAAGAAACAAGGATCTTTACATATTTGGATGATGTTCATCTTGAAATTACCATGCGTTTTGTGGGTTTGCGTTGGATTGAGGGCTATAATATGACATAATTACTGTAATATAAAAAAAGCAGGGTCCAAAAAAGTGAATGGTCTTGAGGCTTTGTGCATCTTGAGACAGACTTGTCTGTATGAATGACCCCCTGGTTCCTCATTTCACATTATTGTTCACGCTCGTCTCTTTGATACTTGTATACAAAATATTACCCCTTGTCACCTTCCTATTGGGAGTTTGTTGGAAAGGAAAACATTGCCACCTTTGAGTATTATAACTCTACGGTTCCTCTGCCTGCCCAAGGAAAAACCTCAAATTAAACACCTCAACTTGTTGCCGTTGCAAACATTGCACTCATTAGCAAACCTGAAATATGGCACAAGGGAACCTCATTCAGTTAGTGTGTTTTATATTCTCACTGTGTTTATATTGCCACACTGCATTTATATTCCGGTTATGTTTTTGATGAGGGATTGGTAAGTGTTGTTTTTTGTGATTTGGTGCTAACCAGTGCCACTGACGTTGAAATTACACACACACACACACACACACACACACACACACACACACACACACACACAGACACACACATGCACACGCATGCAGTATTTTTACAGTCTTAGAATTTGTTTTTCTAGTAGAGAAGTGCTAAGAGATGAAATGAGATTGTGTAATGTGCACACAGAGGAGAATGTAGGGTCGAAATTTAAAGCCTTGCTTGATCAAATGAGATTTTCAATTTACTGTTAAAGATTAGGAGTGACTCTGCCCCCTGTGGATTTTGGAAGGTCATTCCGCCAACAGAGAAGGAAACACACAGCTGGGAAAAACAGAGATGAACATCTCTACTTTCATTTATTGCAATAGCAAATTAAAGGGAAGACAGAAAGAGACAGCGAAGGACTAAAAAAAAGAAAAAAAAAATTTAAAATGCAAAGCTTCAGAGCTAAAGAACAGTATAAGTTGTAGAATTGAATTTGCAAAACTGTGCTTTCAACCTAGCATCTCTGCTTTCTTAGTCAGACACAAACATGGTGCCAGAGTAGTAAAAAATGTGACATCTCAAGTCAGTATTGTGTGACAGTTCAGTATGACACTCAGGTTGGAGCAGTGACATGACTGACACGAGGGAATGACACGATGACACTGACAGAAATCCCATATAATTAATTGACAGCTCAAGGGGAAGTCTCATTTAATTACTGTCTTATACCTCTGCAGGTATTACAATAATATTGCTGCTTGAATGTTAACACACTGCGTATTATGCTAAGTAGGTGACCTGTCTGTCAAGCTCTTTATATTTAAGTATTTCTCTGCATATAGTATACAGACACTTACACTTGCACAGAGTCACTTTCACGCTCTGATGATACCAACTCCTGGGCATTGCTGTCATACCTGTGTCTTATTGTACATTAGACCTGATATAACGGTGTGTTAAGCTTTGATGGCGCTCAGAAAGAAGTATTAGGTTCGAAATAATGTGCTGGAGCAACAGAAGCATAGCGCTGCCAGTATTGTAGTTTAAGAACCCACTGAGCCCGCTGTAAGAGATGATTAATACACTCTTTGATGTCTTACAGCCAAAACGGCCAGCAGAAATAATCCGTTTACAATGGCTCTGATGTGTGTGTCTCTTTGTGTGTGTGTGTGTGTGTGTGTGTGTCCATTCCAGTGGAGTTCTTCAGACTGGACCTAGCCTCTTTGCAGTCAGTGCGTCAGTTTGTGCAGAGCTTCAAGGAGCGGGACCTGCCGCTAAACATTCTGGTCAATAATGGTGAGTTGAGTTAATGGGCTGTATTCTACATAACAACAAAGTCCAGTGAGAAAAGCAGAAATCTTCTACACAGGGGTGTAATTTAGATGCTGTCAGCTGACGGAATTTAAGAAGTTTTAAAGAATTAAACTCAGCTCCATAAAAAATCTTTTACATGCAGTATATTTTAGTGTTTTTGCAAGTACTGTGTTTTGCATATGCTCCATCAGGCTGGCTCAACAATTAGGGCAACATTTTATGTCTTATATTACCCCACAGCCCTATCTGATGAGCTCAAGTACGCCCTCAAAGACACCACGCTTCATCCTTCAAATGTGTTCGATTGAAGTGATTTTAAAAGTTCATGTTATTTAACATGGTTTAGGATATTAAAGTTGACATTGTTGAATACTTTTTTCACACACTGCTTAGCCCTTTCCACTGCAATTAGTGCATATATGCAGGCTTTTTTAAACCTGCAGTTTTTTCAATGCTAGAGAAAGACGGTAGACTTCTATCCCATTGCCATTATTCGAGTTTTTTTTGTTCTGTTGTGTCATCTTCAACATCATGAACACACCAGAAAACAGAGTTAGTTAACAACATGTAGCAGCATTAAGACAAGTGAAAATGTTACAGTGGTTGCTTCTTTTTCATATCTGTCTCTTTCAAACTCAGTACCAACTAATTTAAAATGATGTTTAAACAGAAATTGTGGCTGAGATGACAAAGGGTTGCAGAAGTTACTGACGATCGCGCTGCAAAAGGGTAGGGGGGGATTGGTGTGGTCACCCGAATGTCTGATTACATCACCGCCAATCAAAGCTGGACCGATAAATACCTAGTGCACAGTCATTTGTACCTGGAGTGAATATTGATTGTAACCTTTCCCATTAAATAAAAAAAATCCAGATGGTAATGAGTGTTAGTGGGCCTTTTTGTCCAATGGGAAAGGGACTATAGAGATCCTGAAACTGTCAGTCTTCAAACTAGCTCTCTTTTCTTATATTATATTTTGACAAAATTACATTTCCAAATTCTTTGCTCACCTGCTAGCTAGTTTTCATGCACTCTCAATCTCAGCATGTCGTGTTCAGGCCACAGGTTTGATCTGTCTTCTTCCTGATGAATCAGCCATGGATGAGCCACTAAAGACAGATCACAGTTGTTATCACACATAATGAACTCCGTCCTGAACACTGCAGACACATTACAGACCCCTGTGGTACAGTTTATTAGAGATATTATTCATGGCTATGTGTGCAGTATGGGCTGTTTTCACATTATGAGTGTCCTTCTGGTGTTACTTACTGTTGGGTATACATTTAACTTCATACACTAAAAAAGTAGGGGTGTAATGATTTTCCAAATTCACAGTTTGGTTCAGACCTCCATTTTTGAACCATAGTTTCGTACAAACCTTTGTTTTTTTCCTTTGGAAACTTAAGAAAACTGAGGTAGATTACCTCTATAAATTAATTTAACTTATTAACTAAATAAAGAATACCAGTCTATATAAGGACAGAGACAAGGACTGAGCACTGTGGTGCACGCTTGTGTGTGTTTAGGTGAGAGAAAGAGAGAGACAGTGTTTGTAAATTATTCATATCTTACTTGGAGCGCTGCTTTGTCAATTTTTGACCTGATCACACAGAGTGATAATTTCTACTTTCGCGATATGGTTTCAACACCATTACATCTCCATTTTAAATGTATTTTGTGTGCTTTTATATACATGTGTTTGTTTGTGTTTGTGTGTCAAGCGGGTGTCATGCTGGTTCCTGAAGGCCGTACTGAGGATGGCTTTGAGCAGCACTTTGGCGTAAACTACCTAGGCCACTTCCTGTTGACCTGGCTGCTCCTGGACACTCTGAAGGATTCTGGGAAATGTGGTTACTTCTCGCGTGTGGTCAACGTCTCCTCCTCCGCACACAGCATTTGCGAGATCAGACTAAATGATTTAAATAGCTGGTAGGTTCATGGACACACATCACAACTCTGAAAACTTATATATTATACCACAGAACATTTATGATAAGAGTGATGTTATCATTATGATGATATCATGCTATCATTCCTTTTAGTAATAACAACACTGGAACAAGTTAATCGATAAGATCTGGGAACATGGTAAAATTAGATAATTGGACAGGATGTAAACAAACCCCAATGTACAAAAGTACAAAAATAATACCATCGTTGTACTAAACAAGAATTAACCGTTAATGGTTTTATTTGATTGTTGCAAAAACATTTAAAATCCCAAATTGTTTCCTCTCCTGTACCTCCTCTGTGCTGCCATCACCAACACAAGTGTCTCATTTTCCTTTTGGCATTAGTGGCCAAGTGTTGGCTCCAACTGGCTCGGTATAATTCCAGTTAGCAGCACTGCTGTCCAGAAGCATTAGCAGCCTGAATATCTTCATTGTGTTGTTACATTACCCTTGTGGTGGGCGGGCAAAGGCACATACCAGTGTGCTCAGCCAATCCCAATGTCTTAAAAGTAATGTAAAGTATCCTAATTGTTTTTTTTAAATGTTTTTTTTAAAAATGCAGTTCTCCACAGTAATAGCTGGCAGGGTTTTGGTAATGCTTTCAAGGGTCCTTAGATGATAACAGAAAAAACAGGTATTCTTTCAAATCTCTTCCCTCATCTTAAAAGTTATGCACAACTAAGATTCTTAGTTTTGTGGTCCCTGATGTAATGCCTTGTAGGTAACTGACAAACTTGGCTACTGTAAAGGTAAAGAGAGTCACAGGAACAGCTTAGTCTCATAACTGACATGTACACACAGTACGTTAGTGTTGTCAACAAGAGGGAAAATGTAAGAGCTGCTAAAAAAGGAATAAATCAGATTTTACAACTTGCTGTGTGTGTGTGTGTGTGTGTAAGAGAGAGAGAGTGTGAGGCTTTACATGTTGCACTTGCACCACCTGCTAAAATAAAAAAGATAAAGTGGAACATCATTATCCTCAAGTGTACATATACTCAGACAGTCTAGTATTGTTTCACAGATGTGTTTCAAAGGGAAAAGCTTTACACGTAATTATGATCTCAGTATAATATTATAGAGAGTTTCTGCATCAACGATGTGAATCAACAGATATGCCATTAAAGTCATTGACACAAAAGTGATGTTAAAATTACTTTGCTAGATAAAAGTCTGAGCTGTTAATCCTCTAACAAGCGCAAACTGCATAAACAGCAGATGATAAAAATGAAAAAGAAACCCCAGTGTAGCAGTTACTACATGGCAGGTGTGAAAATCACTTTCTTTTTTTAGATACTTTCTTTTCCTGTAGATGACACACATGTGTACACCTGCAACATTTTACACTTAGTTTGAAAATGTTATTGACAATCAGGTGAGTCATTTGGCGTAGAGACACTGAAGATGGGCAGCATTGGTACTGAATGTCAGCTTGGAAATCTCTTGTGTTTTTTTACAAAGTGTAATGTTGTGATTTACCATAACAAATTTTTGTTTCTGTAACCTATGCATCACTAATGGCCTTTGCCCAGACACAAGAGATGAAAATTAGCTTTTAGCTACATATATCTGGTACAGTATATGTATTGTGCATTGCTCCTGCTAAATCAGCAATAAAAAATGCTCTTGCTGTTTACTTTTATTGCAGATGTTTGGTGCAAGCTGGACTAAAACTTGTTGATCATTTGCTGGCACTGCTCTCTAGTCGAATGATGTCTGGTTTCAGATGCTTCACATCAGTGACACTGTGCAGCCTTGTTTGGCAGTTGAGCGGATGAATCAGACATGTCTTGTTAAGTTAGAATTGTAAGAGGAACTTGGCCTTGTTCAGCAGGACGTGGAAAAATACTGCCTATTGTGGCAACAGTTTATTAGAATAAACAGAACAAAACTGAAAACAACAGCTGTTTACCTTCCTTTTCTTCTTGTTACATTTAAACAGAGGCTCATTTCATGGTTGTATTGTAACAGTCTGACAGTGTTTATTTCTTTCTCTCTCTGCAGCCAGCATTATTCAGCCCATGCTGCGTATTGTCACAGTAAGCTGGCCCAGCTGTTATTCAGTTCCCACCTCCACCAGGAGCTGCAGCGTGGAGGTTTCCCACTGAGTTCAAGTGCTGTGGATCCTGGCATGGTGGATACAGCGCTCTATCGCCACCTCTGGACACCCCTCTGCTTGGCACAGAGCATCATTGCTGGCCTGCTTTTCAGGGTAAAACACTGTCCTGACCTTCATCTTTTTTTATTCACACATTTGATTTATGTCATCCTATGAGACAGCAAAGCAGACACGATATAAATATTAAAGTACACTTGATAATTATCTGTGGAAAAATAAAGTTTTAGTTTGACCACCATTCCACCATTTTTTAAATCAATAACTTAACAAATAAACTTTTTTCCTCATTAATTTTACTGTACACTGTGCATTTTCCTTTGACTGAATTACTTTATGGTTACAGAGATGTTTTAAGACAATCAATGCCTTAATCTTTATTACTTACATTTTTTCTTGATCCCTCAAACTACAGTTTAATCTGCAGTTGTCCTTGTTAAGTTTCTATTAGTGCAGTGTCTTTTCTCAAGGTCTGTGAAACATGGAAGCGAGAACAACTGTGCTGACAATTATTTTTCTTAATGCTGTTAATTATTTTGTTGTCTCAATGTAACAAAGTTCATTTTCTTGTTATGAGCTTAATTATGGCTGATGTCTTGAGATATCAAGATAATTTATTACAATAAAATGTTTTTTTTTCTTCTCAAGATCACTGGATAGTAATGGAGATCTCTGGTTCATCTGATGACATGTGATTTCAGCTTTTAAGATCGCTGTTGTGACTGCTGGGAAGGATTCGTTACTGAACTGTTAGACCTTGGTTGATGCACAGTCTGATGCGTCGATCAATAATGGCTACTGCCTGATCTGACATTTTCAGATTCAATCAGCTGCTACAGTCATGATATCATATGCATACTGGTATGGCACTCCTGATTCCTGATAAAAATATAGTAATAAGAGGAAACCACCTTTTGTTTTTATGATATAACGGTTTGATTATATAATCATTACAAGATATCAAAACTTGTGATCTTGAGATCATGACATTTAAAAAATAATCAAAAGCATGGCCATTCTCAGCTTCCATTGTGAAAGACTTGCAAACCTTGCAAACTTGCAAAGTTGTTTTTTTTTTTTTTTTGCTGGAAGATTGGACTCCAGATCTTTTGCTGTGATTAAACACATTACGAGTTTGTAGCCAAAAGACATGCGGTTTCCATTGTACAATTAAACCTGTGTGTCAAGTGTAGATCTCTGTAGCAAAAGTGCGACGATGAATCATGTTTTCCTACAAACAGTCATATGTTCAACATTTAAAAAACTGTAATTCTGCAGTCAAAATGGTCTGTTCTCTTTCATCCTGTGAAGGAACTGTGGCTGCATTAAGACATACATTGTTCAGGATTTTATTATACAAGATGAAACACAAACACTCATGCATGCGCACACAGATACACACACTCTATCCACATCACTGGAAATGGAAGTGCTACTTAAAATCAAGGCAGGCTGTTCACTGTGTTATATTTTAAAACGCTTCTTGCTTAGCTTAAAGGGCTGGCCACAGGCTACTGTTAATGTCCCTGGGATTTAATGGGAGGAGACGTGTGTGTGTGGTATTTGAGCCCAAACTGCAATTGTCACAGGCATTTGCCTCCAAGCACAACCTCTGGGATGGTTCTGCCCCACATACACAAACACATTAATCACACAAACTCATGCATGTAATCATTAATACACACACACACACACACACACACCACTACAGCAACTTTTTTTTGTAGAGCCTTAACATTTAGGAGCATGCAGAGCCAAAGGCTAGAACAAAGAAGGTGAGGAATAAAAAGACAGAGTACTTTATTAATACAGGACCAAGACAATCAGGACGGTAGATACAAAATACAACAAACAGCCACCACATTAAAACCGCTGACTGAATAAGAGAATAAAATTGATCTTTTCACTACAATGCAATATTCTGCTGGGAAACATTGGGTCCTGACGTTCATGTGAATGTCACTTGACACACACCCCCGACCCACACATCATTGCAGACCAAGTACATTCCCTCATATGTTGTACATACAGGTACCTCAGTGGTCCTGCTTCTATGCCTGTTCTGGAACAGATTAAATAATGCAACAGAGAGCTCAAGGCATCGACCTAGCCTCTAAAGTCCCCATATCCCTGTCCAATCGAGCATCTGTGGAATATAGGGTACCCCATAGGTCCTGTATCTCTGCCTCGCCAGATAAACGGCCCCACTGTGGACTTGGCTTTGACCTGTTGAGGGATTGACACAGGATACGGGGTTGTCCTGTGGTGTCTGATAGTAGAGCATTCGTGGCAGATCCTTTGAGTCCATTGCAACTTTTGTTCAATATCTAGTTTCATTAATAAATGTTTTTTGTGATCAGTTGTTAGTGCTGTTAGCATGTTTAATATATCACATGAATGCCACTGTCACACTAAACATGCTGAGCCCTGTTCAAACTATAAAACTTAATATGGAAAGACAAACTGAGGAGACAAACATTTGTATTTAATGGCCAAATCTGATTTCACTGACATAATTCTGACTTCAGAATTCAGAATATGTGTTTGGGTGGGTGGAATGTGTCAAGTGGCATCCACACCAATGCCAGAACCCAACGTTTTTCAGAAAAACATTGCATTTTAATAAGATGATCAGTATTTTTCACTTAATCCATCAATGGTTTTAATTTTGTGGATGTTCTGTGTAATTAGTAACAAAGGCATAAATATTAATAATACAAAATAGCAATGTGATGCTCTTAAAAAGTTGATTAAACAAGCAGTCTTTTGGCACCACGAGAGCGGTTCAGTCACATACAGCAGAGCAACAGGTGAACTAAATGAGGGTTAAGGATAAAAACAATACCTGTGAAGTACAAGACACATTCACGAAACAACAGGCAGTCACATACGGAAAGTTGGGGAAGAGGGGTGTCTAAGCTGGCACCCTCACAGAGGGTCAGAGAGTGCAGAGTAATACCCTTTACATTAGAACAAATCATCAACGTACTGACTACTGCGAAAATGATCTAACTGATGGGAAAAATATTCAGAGATGACCTGATTAGAGTCCAAGTGTCTGTGAGACTGCTATTCCTCTCCTGAAGAGCTGTGGCTGCTCGTTTCACTGATATTAAATCAAAATAATCTGTAAGCCACTTCTCCAGGTCAAAACAATTTGGTTTTCTCAATTTCAAGTGATCAAGTATGGTCCTCTCTGCTGCGAGAACGATTAGTCTGTGCATCACCGATGCTGTTATTCCACGTACCTTGCTAACACAGTTTGATTAATAATTTTAATCTGTGGTGAGAGAGTGATCTTATGTTTATGCAATAGCAAGAAAAAACTTTCTGACAAGAGTTTAGAAAACTTAAAAGCTCTTTGTAACTCACTGCCTCTCTATTTTTATGTCAGCAGTTGTTATGTCTGAAGGTAATGCCTTCAGTGATGTATCTTCCTCTGACTGTATGTACTGAAAGCCATGGGCATCAACTAAATTAAACTGCATTTTCAGTTCATTAAATCCCATATTATTGCCATCAGAAAGCAATTGACACCATTTAGTAATATTTTTTCTGCTGCCAAACCTTATTAAAAATCAGTTTCCCTCCAGCTGTTAATAGTGAGTTCTTCCAAATTGTACATCAAGCCAGAAATATAAAGACATCTATGAAGTTCTTTAGCTATGGCCAGTGAAAGGAGAGCCTTATCCCACTGTAGATACAGTGGGCCAAAACCAAATTTTAAGTATTCAATATGGAATAAATATGGCTATTCTATCCTGTCAATTCATGTTTTAGTATCCATCCACATCACCACAGCTGGACGTTGAATTGCACCGCTTTTGACATCGTATTTAAAAGCATCCTCTTTGTACTAGAGGTGAGGCGGCCAGCAATGAAATCCACTTGATCGACATGAATTAAAGATGAAACCACTCTCTCAAGACGTATTGCAAATACCTTTTCAAACACATCAGTATTCATCAGACTTAGTGGACGGAAATTATTCATCTGCAAATGGTCTTTGGCTGGTATTGTTGGCAACAGAAAAATCACAGCAGAACTTGTACTGTGCGGCAGCTACTGATTGACAGTAATGTTGTTATTTAGTAAAAAGAGAAAGACAACCAGTAGAACATTTACAGAATTCAATACTCTGACAGTCACTCTCCTGGTGCTTTACCAGAGGCCAACATGCTGATCACAGCCATCATATCTGAGTATCAGAAAACATCTTTCTAAATACTTTGTCTCAGTTTCTTTAAAAAGGCAAAGACAAGACTGTTTTTACATTGAGATTCATATAGTTTTGAGTGATATTTTTAAAATAGAGTTCTTTTCATTTAGTTCAAATACGAGACACCCCTTGCTGTCATAAATAGCAGAAGTTGATGCCTTCTCTGTTTGTTTTTGTCTTAGGGCTAACATTTTGCCAGTGTTATCACTACTGTCACAATATTTTCTTCAAAGTTTGTATAGTGCAAATATGTTTCTGCATGCAATATAGCTTGCAAGCCACCCTAGTGAGTATTACTGATGCCTGTAGTTCTGAATGGCTGTGGGTCCTCATATACAGTTGTTCTACTTTCTTAAGTTCAGCCATCAAAGTGTGCTTTTTTACACACACTCTCCCTATTCTTGGTCAATAACCTTACAGCACAACTAGACAAGTTTTAATCAAGAAAAACACAAGGGCAGGCTTACTTTTGCAACTGGAAAGTTATAATCAGACAAAATTAGCAAAGAAAGGATTTGTCTGTTGCCATAGAAATTAGTTGTTTTATTTTCATCTCACCAAGAGCAATTGTTTTCCATAAAACCTCTCAATGTGTAAACACACAGCAACATGAATAATGTAGTAAAAGCTGTGTTTGCCCATAACGTCACTTGTACTGAAAAATACAGCCCTGCAAGCAAAAATAATAATTCATTTAGAAGAACAATTAAAATTCATGTTTGGAATTATTGTGGAGTACTACAACAGAGAGAGAGAGAGAGAGAGAGAGAAACATACACACACACACACACACACACACACACACACACACACTGGTTCACAAACAAAGTATGCAAGTGTACTGTTGATGCTTGCAGGATATGATCCCCTCTCTGCTCTGAAACCTGCTCCTGGTCTCACAGCTGACACTGAGATCATTGTTAAAATGCATCAACACTAACACTCTTGCACACACACTCTTAGGCATACACAGACACACAGACTCACACACGGGCACACACCCTGAGCCTTGTTTTCATTGACTCTAACATACAGTGACATCAGCCCTCCTCTGGCATTCAATCACACACACACACACACGTACAGACACACACACACACGCACACACACATACAATTTGTTTTCTGCAGTTCTAACTTGTTGTTGAACTTGTCATCATGCAGTCACACCAATTCCTTTTAATGTTTTTGTATCTTAAAAAATGTATATTTGTATGTATTCATATATATTTATAGGTGTGTGTGTGTTTGTTTGTGTGTGTGTGTATTTTCCTCAGACACCTGCAGAGGGGGCTGCCACTGTCCTGCATGCTGCTCTGTCACCAGCCCTGGAGGGGGAGTGTGGGGGGGGCTACTGGGTAAATGGGCGCAAGGAGATGACTACGCCACCGACCTTTGATCCCCAGCTGCAGCTGAGCCTATGGGAAACCAGCATCCAATTGCTGGGCCTGCAGTAGCATGGGACGAAAGGACGTCTTACTGGACTAAACCATCTGATAAAGACCCTTGACTTGGACCAAATTCTCCCTCTCTTTTTTTTCTCAGTATTTTTTTCCCGTTCATACCTCACATCAAGGTGTTTGTAGCGATTTATGTTGACAGTCTCAGAATCCACTGCTGGACTGTGATTGGTTATAAGTGGAGTGGAGACCCCCTTTTTGTTTCAGACCTGCCAAAGAAGGTCTACAGGGGATGGTTTTTTTTTTCTTCTCGCTATGAGCAAGCAAACATACACAAACACACTCTAGGGTTTTATCGATATATCATTTTGCTGTCATAGAGACTAGGCAGCTGATATTAAGTTATGAACAGATATCAGTTGTCATCCATCTCTGATTCGGTTAAGTTTACCTAGTCATAACTAACCTGATGTCTGGCCCGAGAAATCGTTCCACAGTGTCACTTTCAAAAACCTGCAAAGACACCTGTCTCACTCTGCCTTAACATCATTAGTCTGACCAGCAGTGAACTAAATGCTGTTTTAGAGGCTTTTCCATCATGAAAATAAAAATCTCAGCATACAATTAAAATGCATTTTGGGCGTAATGATGGGTCACTTCAAAAGTTGAATTTGTGGGTTGTACACTGGCTTCAAAATCATGTCGGTCAAGCCCTAGCACACAGACAAACAGAAACTCACACACACAGACACATTCATGCACCACAACAATGAGTTGATTTTTTAAGTCTAAACCTACCTTTCTGTGGCGGGGGAATGTGATGTCATTAGTCGGCGTTCACACGTCATGACAATTGAACAGATCTGCAGTTCTGCATTTTTTGGTACATTCATGGGCTTTTACTGGTTATTGCTACATCCTCATGCTAACTGCTGGTAGTTGTGTTATAAGCTGTGTTTTAGTTGAATTTTTGCTGTTCTCATGAAGTCGCTGGGAAATCAACTTCTCTTCTCTCTCTCTCCACGGCTCAGCAATCCAACTAAGGACGAACCAATCAAGGGATTTGGGACAAGACACTGAGATATCATGTAAAAGTAGGCCTAAATTTGGAATAACTCCCCCCATAGACCTGTGAGTGATGAGACATTGGGTTTTGTTCTGGGGAATTTTCGTGCTGTTGACATTCTCTAAAGCCAGGATTTTCGGACGTTTGTGTCCGCATTTGTCTGCTCAGAAACAAAAAGGGAACCAACGGCTGCTCTACTCTGTCCCCATTTTCCTTTGTGATCTGTGTTAATCGGTTTTACTGTGTCTGTGATACCCGTGTGTGTTTTAATGCACATGAGTTAAGACTTAACTCGTGCTCTCGGCCCAATTCATGTTGACGGATAGCACAACGGTGACCACTGGACAAAGTGAGAGAGAGAGGGAAAGCACTTTATTTTCCTCCCAGTATTTAAACTGTGATTGGTTCCTCATTGCTGCTGTTGCCGTTTCCTCATTTGGCGCCATTCCCAGTGCATTGTGGGATTGAGATTTCCCAGTGGTGAGAATCAAACTCCATCTGCTGAGCTGACACACACATTCACACGGAAACATTGGAAGTTGTACATCCAGGCACAGGCTTATCTAAACAAGCACACAGCAAACAAACATGTCTGTTACTCATGCAGGAAAACACACACACACACACACACACACACACACACACACACACACACACTGCGCCATAATGCCATCTCCACTGTGATAAACCATTTTAGCTGTGAAGATGAAAAGTTTGATCTCAAATTAACAAGTTTTGGTAAAAAAAAAAAAAACCTGCCCCACATGCCATCCCCATCGCTGTATGTGTATATTGATGCTTTGAATACTGCCACTGAGCATCCAGCAATCGTTACCGTATGTGAAGCAATAGTATCACTGTGGTAGCTAATTCAGCCAGTAGCACAGAGCCAGACATTCAGAATAGGAACCCAAGAAAGTAAAAGTATATAAATGAAAAAGATACCAGCTTCAAGTTACCCATAATATCAGGAATTCAAAATTTCTCTGTCTTCATGTGTAAAAAAAAAGGTGTTTTTAGTGTGCATTGTTATGAATGGTTAAATTTAAAATTCTGTTGTTTTTCAAGCAGTTTGAAGATGTGTCGGGCACTAAATCTTGTGAAGGGTGCAGCCCTCTAAAAGGTCAGGTCCTCCCCCACTATATGAGGTCTAGACTCAGAGATAAAAACTAATGGTGTGTTCAGGCACTCCTTGTCGACTCAATCATAGGATTTTGTCAGCAAAGTTTGCAGTAAAAGCGATGTTGATTAACCCCAGGCGAACCGAGTTAATGGTAAATATCCATACTACTTCTTGTAATGCCCTGTGAGTAACACATCCATGCTGCAAATAGCGGAGTTCCTTCCATTATTTACAACTCATTGTCAGTACAGTCCATGTGATATGATTAGCTGTGGAAGATCTCTTCAACAGAAGTACCTGGTAAATCTGACAGATGACATAAACTTATGAGTTGACAGTGATTGCCGGAATGCTTCATTGAACAGTTGACCAGCACACAATAGATTGTTGAATCTTGAGGGGCCAGTTGTGGAAAAAAAGAAAGAAAAGTGTTTCCTGGCCTTTTGTGGAGGAGCCTTTGAGATGTAACAGGCATCTTTGGCTCATTTTGATGAAATACAGAGTCTGAAGGGTTTAGAAAAATGCTGCGGTCATGTCATATGGGGTGTATGGTGGATAAGGAGAGGGTTTCCATGCTTATGACTTTTAAGCTGATAATTACAATAACTGATATGAAATAAAAGCAGCATAACACCAGGAAAACATGCCACAGCTTACTTAAATCTGTCCAATCAGTTCAATTTTCAATATTTGAAGTAGGGATGGGCAAGGGTACACGGGTCAGTTTTTCCCACAAAATTAAAAAAATGATTCCAGTGAGCCAGTCAGGACCCTGTGTGTTGAAGATTAAATTAAACAGTGTCAGTAAAACTTTTGACTTAACATTAGTTTGCGAATATCACAATGCTTAGTGTATTTAAAAAGAGAGTTGAATTCATGTTTGAAATTCTAAGTTTGATGTTATTTTCTGGTGTAGAAGTTTTGTGTAAATTGACTCTAAATGCCAGCAATACTCCTCACTTCTCGAGCACCTTTTCCTCTACTCAGTGTTGTCAAACTGCTCGGAAACAAACTGTTTTATCGCCTCAGTGCTTCCTTGTTTGACTGTATGGTTCCCCGAAGCTACTGTAAGGTACTGACTAAATAACAGAATAACAAACAACAAAACCTAGGCCCGTTTAAACAAATGCGCTCGCTTCCCTTCACACAAAAGAAAACACCAGCTTACTACTCAGCAGCGCTCATTTAAAAAGTACCATTTTGGGCTACATCCTGTCGAAGAGCTACCGTGTTTTCACAGTCCAGCTGCCACAGTAGAAGTAATGATACCTGAGGGGGAGAGACGGAGGACGTCATTAGCCGTCTTTCCCATCTGAGCACAAGGCTTTCCAAAGACAAGGCGAGGAGGAGTGTGAGCCTTGGTGTTCTTGTTGTATCAGAAGAGGGCTGCTAAATTATCAATGATTACCTTGTTATATATTTACCGTTACTTCTGAAGCGTTCTATACAGACAAGAATACACAGTGAACTTTCTGAACTTGAATATAGAAAAAGAGCAAAAAAACAGCTCAAGTAACTTGTCTGTGATATTGTCTGTATGTGATTTACTCGTATATGATTATTTCAAAGCCGCTGGACGTTGACCAGTGGAGCTGTATGTAGACTGAAAATGTTCTAATAGCCATTCTTCTTTCTGACGTGGGATTACATTTATATTAAATGTTTCAGTCCCAAGTTCTGCAAATCCTAAATGTGTATATGTATAGGAAGAGAGATAATATAAAGATGTATACAGGGGTTGAACAGATGGACTGAGTCCTTACGCTGGTAGTAAGAGAAAACACATCTCACCTTTATGCCCCTATACCATTTTCTCCTTTGGCTGCAAGTGCAACCTTTTCACTTGCGTCCCTGCGGGCTGCATATAGAGCATATGTTCCCACTTCAGATCCAGTGTAAATATTCAGTCAATCTGCCTCCCCCCTGAGGACTTAAATGGACGAAAATGTTTTATTTTTATCATTATTTTGTTGTTGTTAAGACACACATCTTATTGCTTTTGCCGTGCCTAAGAAAAAAATCTCCCTCATATATGTGTAACTGTGAATTTTTTCATGTAGAAATGAGCTTATAGAAACTGTGATTATCGTCTCGTCCTGTGCATTGCCGTAAGTTTTTTCTCTCTTTGGGAGTGATGGAGGTGACGAGTTTGTGTGCATTGTGAGAGTGTGTGAGTGTGTATGTGTGTGTGTCTAGATAAGGGAGTTCATGTCCATGTTTTTTGTCAATGGTTGTGACATTCCAGCAGCAGCCACCACCTTTTCTATTATCCAAAGCCTCTCAATAAACATATCATTGTGCCACTCTGGCTCTCTGTCCTTTACACTGTGTGTGAGTGAGAAACTGTCAGACTGATGACACGCAGCATGAGACAGCGAGCCTCGAGCGCAGTCTGAACTTTGGAGATATTCTCAGATCCACCAGTGAAACTCACACACATACGCCGACATGCACACACACACACACACACACACACACACACACACACACACACACTCACACACAGAGTTGTGATTCCATTACGTAGGACATGACATTGACTTACATTTTCTGGAGACTTACCCAAACCATAACCACTACTCACCTAAACTTTACCTCAGCTCAAGTCTTCACTTTAAAAGATAATGATGTACATCATAGGGAGGTGCATTTGGCCCCCAAAGGGAAGGTGAGTCCCCACATTGTGATTCTGAAAACAGTGTTGTGTCCCCACGATGTGGGTAATACACAGACACATACACACATTTACTATCAGGTCACAATTGAGTTTGTCCTATTTGAGATATCAGATTCTGACCACTATTTACCACTGATGGTCCTAAATTTAAAAATACACAATGCGGGACTTTCCTAAAACAATGTATAGACTCATATGGAGGTAATCCCTCTCAATTATCACTTACGATCAGAGACCATAAAAATAATGGACGTAGCAACTGTAGAGTCACAGATTAGTTTGTGCACTCCATTTTAAAGCATTGAGTCTGGGATAACAGCCATCAACATCTTGGTTTTTTGGAGCCATAAGTGATTTAGGCGAGACACCGGCCCTGTGTAGGAGTGAGTGGTGGATCTGAATGAGAAGCCCAAGACACTGTCAGCTGACAGCCCGTCACTCAAAAATTTCCGCCCTTAATTATGCTTAACTTTAAGCCTTAATAAAATGTGAAGGGGTGAGTTATGTAAAATTCACCCCCACACAGTTGTCATGAATGTTAAATAGCTATAGCAACCAAAGCTGGTTTTTGTACCAGCCTGTAAACTATGTATCTGCTGTAATGTTGGGGCATTTAACCATAGAGTGGTTTAGGATCTGTTTAGGGATTGACCAGTTTCAGGAGCCAGCCTCAGGTGGCCATTCAATGAACTGCAGTATTTGGCACTTCCATGTTGGCTTCACTTTTCGACCCTGGAGGTTGCCACTTGCACCATAACCCACTCTCGGTGTGAGACTCTGCCCTCTGCCTGTATTTTCTTATTGTCCTTAATTTTCTGTGTTTTGGACGTTTATGGGCGTGTACTCCCTCACAGTAAGGTGAGGCTGGGGTTTAATCCAAAGGTAGCAACCAGGTGCCAGACTGTAAGCAGCAGGCATCTATGAGACACAGCACTGGAACAAAAAAAAAGAGTGAAGAGTGAACAGTATCCAACACCACTCTAAATCCTAGTGTGTTATTACATTACATTTATTTTCCTAACATCTGGACCAGCAGTCCAACAAATAATAATCGACCAGATGTTACTCATGTCAACACTGAAGACATATCAGAAATGAGAAAAAAATGATGTCTAAACCACTTTAAAAAAACAACACAAAGAAACATAAATAGTTGGATATCACAGTTAAAGATGTTTTTAAATTAGTGTATTTTTTAAATGTTTCTATTCCTCTGCGGCTGTGTGCTGTAGTGCTATATTCTGTTAAACTTGAAGAACCACAGATGAAGGATGTGTTTTTCTGTTGTTTTCTCTTTTTTTCTTTTATCCTAACTCGTAGAGGCAGGAGGATAACATAACCACATAACCGCAGAGACTTAAACTGAGGTTTGTATTTTGGAAAAGAAAACAGGAATATGAGAAGCAAAACAGAGAACCCTTCTTCTTTGCTCCCTATTAAATATGCACATAAACCTTTGACCCAAAGTGCAATGAATAAATCAGACATCTCTCTTTCTGCATATGTGACAAATGATTTTCTATGAGAATAAGCAGATAAGAGTCACTGTCATCTTGTCTTAAAGAAAAGTGCCATTGAGACACATGATTAGGCAGCTGAACCAACATGACTGCAAAGCCAAAGAATCACAGCAGAAAATCAAAACGCAGGAATAGAAAAGTAAGACAGCTCATCAAGGTGCATTTGAATGGCAGGCGTGCTGAGGTACATCATGTATATGCCAAGTTGTTAGAATGAATATCTGACACAATGAGGAGAATGAGGTGCTGTCTCCTTGGCTCTTTGTAACATGAGGACACATACAATACAGCGTGTCTGCACTTAATTGGCTGTCGTCTGCGCTCACTCGGGCAGAAAACAGAGAGAGGGAAAGAAAGAGCAACCTGAAATGACAGAATGATCATCCTCATTCATGTCCTGGTAATTGATGCTCATATAGTCAGGACAGATTATGGTTTATAACAATGTGTATAATCCTCAAAGCATTATAAACACACTTAATAGGCCCTTATTCAACCATTAAGTGGCAGCTCTTCCTCCATAAATTCCTTCTGGGAGATTTAATGAAGACATTGCATGCACACTCATAAAACAGGAAGTGGCTAATAAGCATTCATTTACCTAATTGCCACCAAATGACTATGAGGACATTATTATTCACAGCAATATTCAAGAGGGACCTGGTTGCTTGTTCACAACAAATCACCTCTTTTACCTGCACTAACATTCTCATAGTCCATTCACTGCTGCGCATCTCTGAAGCCTGGTTCCTCCGTATCTAACAAGTAACTATGTTACTGTAATTATCCAAAGGGGTCATACTTAAAGTTGCAGTCTTGAAGATTTCAGTTCTTGTGGATTTGGTGACACCAAAAGTTTCTGGTGATAACAGCAAATGTGGTTTAATAATACAGGTCACAAGATTTCTGAGGTAGAAAAAACTATTCTTGCCACTTTAATAAAGATGTCAGACAACAATAAGCCTTTTTCCATAATTCTGTGAGCAAGTGAGGTCTTATGTAATGCTTCACAGAGCGGTAACCTCCGAGACTGAAATATGAAACCAATGTTGAAGTGCAAGAAACTGCAGTTCTTTGAATGGCCACTTTGAGGCTGAGAAAATCACCACTAGCCCTCATGTTAAAACGCCCAACTTTTCAGCAGAAATATCATTACTGCCTGGTACAAAAAACAATTTTGGTCTCTATAGCAAATTTCAACATTCATGACAACTGACCACAGTGGGGTGAATATTTTATAACTCACCAGTTACTTTTTATTAAAGCCCAGAGTATCATGTATATTTAAGAACGTGGCCACTAAAGTGACAGGCTGTCTGCAAGGTGTCACTACAGTTTTACCCCTTCCCCACCGAAATTAGCGTGTGTGCTCAGGTTTTTTAAACATGCAAAAACCTGCTAAAAACAGGCTATAGACCTTCTTCCCATTGCCAGTGGATTAAAACTGTGTACACAGCTCTGCATCAGATGAGCATTCCCTTCTGTGTTTTTTACTGACGCTACATGTTCAAAGTCACAGACAGGCTCGAAAACAGTAAACAGTTGAAAGCAGCATGGAGGCCAGTGAAAATGTTACGGTGGTTACTTATGCTTTTTTTAAAAAAAATATATATCTCTGACTTATTGAGTCTCTTTTTTAAACAGAGTGCAGAATATCTGAACAATGTTTGAGTGCTGTGTGGGCAGAGAGGGTTGGTATTTTGTGCTGGCTTGTTATTGCATCTGGCCAGTAAAATGGCTATATGGCTTTATGGCTGTATTTCCATCACTGCCAATCAAAGCTAGAGCCGATAAATAGTGACTACTGCAGAGTCATTTGACTTGGGTGTGAATACTGATTGTTACCTCTCCTATTACATATAAAAGTCAGGCGTTGGCAAGTGTTAATTGCGTGTTTTGTGCAGTTGGAAAGGGGATTTTGCGAGTCAGATCCACCCTTCGCTACTCCACAGTGCCAGCATCTTGTCCAAATATGGCTCAAAAAATCCCAAACAAAACCAAAACCAACAACAAACAAGATTGTGTCAGCCAAATGCTGAGCTTGAGGTTTCAGAAGGGCAAATCTCAGAGAGTTGGTATGTGTCTCTGTAAATGATCAAAAAAGCAAACAGAGTTCCTAAACTCATGAAAAAGTTTGCTTTTAATTTATTTATCATCGAAACTAGCCTCATTTAGGAGGTTTATGACCAGTTATTCTAGTACTGTACTTGTACATTACTGTACTTTACATTTTTACGCACTTGTTCTTTTTTACCTGAAGATGTCCTTAAGCAACTTAATACTTAGACTTAACTACATTTCAGAGAGAAATATTGCACTTTTGACTTCGCTACATTTATTTCACTAGTGTAGTTACTTTGCAAGGAAGATGCCTTGCACACCCACACAGGTTTTTTCAATTATCTTGTTTGATTAGACCTGTGGTCATAAAGTCAAGTAGCAAATTGAGTGGAGTTATGCTGGAGACTAAGTGATGTTACCAAACTCTGTGTACTAATAAGGGTAACAATAAGGTGGGGCACCCTGGTGGCCAAAGGGATAAGGTGCTGACCATGAGTTTTACTACGCTCTCTCCTCTCCTTCCCTGTAATCTCTCCACTGTATGGACATTAAAGAAAGGTTCAAGATTGTCAGTTAACCACTGTGTGTACATGTTAACATAAAGTACTCTATATCAGAGCTAAAAAACAAGAGTAGAAGCTTGTTTTTTGTTGATAAATATAATTTTTGATGTATTTAAAAAAAAATACAGTAACATTATCTTTCTATGTTACTTCTAACATGTTCACTTATTTCCTAAATGCAATTCAATGATTGAAACCAGTGAGCCTCTAATTGCAAGCCAACATGTTCACTAGTTTTGCTTATAATTTATTAAACACAATTTAATTCATTTTTTCCTCCTGATCTGAGGTCAGTCTGCTAAACAGATGTGTCCAACAGATGTCTAATAACAGACTGACCTTTTCTTTGACCTTCTTACAACAGAAAACTTAGAGGAACTGAACTCAAAACTACTGAGTAACAGGGTTATAAAAGTGTGCAAAACACCTGAGGCTGAAAATACCATGACAAAAATACCTGCCTGCATGTAAGAGAAGGAAGTAAATCTGATGTGATGGCTTGAAAGGAAACCTAAAACATGCTGCATTTTATAAAGGTAGATGAAAAAATGGCAAAACAAAACAGATCAAAACAAATGAAAATCTCTTTTCCTGCAGCTTGCAAGACAGGTCTGTGTATCTGCAGGTCCACCTATTAACAGTCTCTAAGTGTGAGATTAAGACGGTCATTAATCTTCCAGGCAGTAGTGGCTTGTGGGAAAGGCCAGACAGCCCAGGTCTAAGTGATACATGTACCTTGTCAAGACTCCTGATGGAGGGATGGATTGGTGTCCAGCAATCCATCCCTCCATCAGGAGGGATGGATACACATACACATCCACCGCACCTGGCCTGAAAGGTAAGAGAGGTGAGACTTGGTATAAATCAGTGCTGAGATTCCTGCAGAAACAGTTGGACTTTTAATGTTACTTTATAAACATCTACAAAGCAGTGGGGAAAATAATTCTTACTTCCTATTCTATGATATTGTCCTTCAGTGTTGCATTCAAATAAATTAAAATAAATCTAATGTAAAATGTTCTTTGCTGAATCCACCATGCCTATAAATGAAAACCACTCATATTAGGAATATTAGGAATTCCCATTATCTTTTTTCAAATGATTATTTTTTTAACATTTTATTTGACAAGAAATGGAAGAGCGAAACAGATATATGTGTATGATGTACAACTAAAGTCCCAAGGCTGGAATCATATCCCAGATGTTGCATTTATATTGAATACACTGTAACCACTCGGCTCAAAGAATTATCTCAGCAAGAGTGTAGGTTTCATTCAACATTGGGGAGGATGCATCTAAATCAGTGGTTCCTAACTGGTGGGTTATGGTCCAAAGGTAGGTGGCAGGTCCATTCTGAACAGACTGCAGAGACTTGGGGGCAAAAAAGAAACAAAAAAAAATATTTTGAGGTACAATGAATTTCAGGCACAGAGCTGTTATTTTGAAGTGCCATTTTGATTTATTCATTCATTCATTTTCCATCACCGGTTGTCCTTATAAGGGTCGCGGGGGGGCTGGAGCCAATCCCAGCTGTCATCAGGCAGAAGGCAGAGTACACACTGGACAGGTTGCCAGACTATCGCAGGAATGACACATATAGACAGACAACTAAGGGCAATTTAGAGTCACCAATAAACCTGACCTGCATGTCTTTGGACTGTGGGAGGAAGCCGGAGACCCCAGAGAGAGCCCACGCAGACACGGGAGAACATGCAAACTCCGTTCCAAAACCCCGTTCCAACTGGGTTTCGAACCAGAGACCCTCTTGCCGTGAGGCAACAGTGCTAATCACGAAGCCACTGTGCCGCCCTATTTTGATTTATTCTTGCAAAAAAAAATGTTTAATGTCTTTTTATGTTTTAAGCCAACTTGTTTACATTTTGTGAAAAGAAATTTAATGTGTGGTACTTTACCTAATGTGTGGACCTTAAACTGACTAAGGAGAAATCTGGACCCCATGGCTTTACCAGTTGGGAACCACTGGTCTAAATATTGAGGAGGACATGTCCTCTGGGACCCCCCTGAAATTTCTGCTGGTGTATGTGTCTTTATAAGCATGTGAAAGCAGAAATATATGTCTTGGATGTCTTTTTGCAAAACTGGTGACTGTCAAAAATGTATTCATTCTTTCATGATAAGAATCCTGAAACTGATAATGGTGCTTTTGTTTGTTTGGTATGGTATACAGTATGACATTTCACAGATAAAGAGGACTTAAATGCAGAACATCAGGCAGGCATGTAACATTAGAAACAACAAAAAAGTCAGCTTTAATGGGATAAAGCTCATAGCAAAAGAAAAATAAGAAACAGGCAGCAAGTAAAACAAAGCACAAAGAAAAAGAACCCCAACAACAAGGAGCACAGAGACCAATGCAAGGACCAATGCAGAGAGACTGACCAAAGACCAAAGAGGAGCACAGAATAAATACACATGGAGAGCAGGGAGATAACGAAGGACAGGTGACAGCAAGGTTGATAGGGAAAAGGTGAAACAAATCAGGGTGGGACAGGCAATCACTGAGGTAGGAAAACCCACAAGGGCAGGAAGTAAAACACATGACAAACCTTACAACTGAACCTACAATATAAAACAGGAAACAGACTAAACATGAATGACTAAAATTAAACAGGAAAAACACAGCAGAAAGCTGAAAACCCAGAAAAATCCCCCAAGATAACAGACCGCCAACAAACAAAATTCCAGGACTGTGACATACAGCAACAAACATTTAGATAGTGATGCTTCCTCAAAGAAATAACCTTTTCTGTCTAACAACTACAGTAATAAACATCTTCAGTCACCTGCTGCTTGTTCTTGACACAGAGGTCAAGCTCTGCCTCAGAATCTGGACCAGGTTTCCATACAGAGTCCAGTGCCAATAAAAACACATAGTTATCAGAGCTCTCATTGCACAGTTTGTCATTCTGCGAAATCCTAGTTTGTTTGCGATGCATCTCAGTTAATCTCTTTCTAATTAGGGACCATTCTGTGCTCTCTAATTGTGTGGCCAGATTGGTTTGGGCTCTGGTTTATGGTAGGCAGCAGTTGGAGTCAGCCCAGCAGTGGTACAGATGGAGATCTCTATATTTCAATTAAAATACTGTTTTTGTGCATCACTGCTGTGTTGTGTATTATACATATTTTTGCTATAAATTGTATGATTCTCTTAAGTATTTTTGGTGTAATGAAACAATATTTCTCCCTGATGAATATAAATGTACAATGCCTTATACCATTAGTAGCACTAAAAGCTTAAATAATGCTACCCATGCAATATTTTAGGAGGATAATTACTCATATATGACACAAGTCTCTCTTACCTGCTGGGCTCCACTTTGAAAACCACTGTAGCGACTCTGTTCTGCATCTGTGCCTGGTGGAGGTAAAGGTATTAAGTGGGGTTCTTTGCAAAGAGGAAGCAGAAATCCGGTCAATATATTCGCACTGTTCATGTGTTTTTGCTTTATTGAAAAATATTCATTGTTCATCATCAAATCTATTAACTTTTAGCTTTTCTATTAACATGCTGAAACTGCAAAGAGCCTGTAGCTTTAATGCTCATCACTCCAAAGCTTATTTCAGATGACGGTAATGCCAATTATACATCAGTGGGTTTCCTCTTGTGCTGTAAGTTAAACTGACTGACAGAATACCACCATTTTTTCATCTCACTACAATGAAACAGCTGACAGGAGGCACATGTCAGGTAAAATTGCTTAAAATTAAAAAGCAAAACTCTTTGTTATGCAATTGTAACTCACGGCTCTCATTAATTATTAAAAGTCTTAATTTGATGACTCAATCTGTGATTTCCACATGGTGCTGAGTATAATTAAATATTGGTTTACATGGATTTATTCAAACATATTTTATACGATGCTTCAGAACAAACCGACACAAGCAGTGTGGTTAAAGTGGAACGTTTTGTGCTTTTTATGAGGTAGATGTTGATTGCACAATGTAATTGCTATAGAATAATGGCACTATTGGAGTTTAGATAATGGCACCATCTGAGGGTATGTTCTTCAGCAAAAGTCAAGGCTTGATTTATGGCACGAAGTAGGTGTGCCAACCACTGTGCAACCAAAACAGGGAGAGGGTAGTGCTTTTGTTTTCTGTGATAGCTTTCAGTTGCTATCATCATTGACCAAAGAATATCAGTGTAAGGTCTCAGTGTAAAGTTACTATCCCCAGTAGCAGAAATTGCGGTAGTGATAACAAAGAACTATGGAAAATAAAATGCATCATGTCCTGTTTTTTTGGTAGTTGCTCTTCATACATAAAAAGCCAATGTAACTTGGTCAACCTGAAAATTCATCCAGCCTGATTGTTGGGTTTTAAATCAGATATTAGGTCATGTTGTTTGATCAAAGTAACCTGACCACAGATGTATAGAAATAAGGTATGATATGTCTTGATATAATAATTTCCCCAAATTTCATCCTTTAGTGACCAATTATGATCAAATACTTAAAGGGATACTGATTTTCAACCATCTTTGTTTCCAACATGTTCTTACCCCAACTCCTCACATAGTGCTACTTTGTAAGTGACCCTCCTCACCTACTCATGACGTTTTAGGTGTCCTTCTGCGTCAGCTATTCACTGTTTACTGTAAATCATGATTGTTTGTTACCAGCTGGCTACCATTTTGTTCCCTGTGTCAAAACAACCAACCTGCATTATGTCAACCACCATCGGGAGCATTTCTGGTAGTTGTAAGTTTTCTACCTCTTAAGCAAAAGCAAACACTGCTGTCCTTTTCCTCTGTTTTTACTGGTCTCTGTTGCACCAATTTCAAAAGCATTTGTGTCTTTCTACTGCACAGACAGCCCAGTTTTATGAAAAGACCATCTTTCTAGCAGTGAAATACCACTTTAAAAGGGTTATTCACCTTCACAAGGGGAAAAAAATGGAGCAAACATACTACCTCCAATTTTGAAGACACTGAAAAAGGACAAGAAAATCATTTGTAGTTTCAGCACGAATAATACTGTTATTGGCCTTCAGTAACCCACAGTTGTTCAAACCAAACACAGCAGCTCACCTTGCAGAGAGTTAAAGAAAAGAAAAGAAACAAACACTCTCACCTCCTATCTCAACCCCAATAAACAAACCCAATGACCTGAATAACAGTGCAGCAACTGCGTTTCATTTGGTTTTAAAAAGTTGCCAAAACAAAGCAAATGACTTTCACCACACTGCTGTTAAGTAATCATTCAGGAACCGCCTTGATTTGTCCAGTGATGCATCATTTTTTCATTCCAGCCCAGCACTGTGTAAAACCAATTATTCTAGTGGAGAATTGGTATCACTGCCTTCCCTCTCCCTCTTCCGCAAATGCAAATGGGATTATATGTTGCAAAATAGCATTTGGTGGTTAACAGTGGGTCGTTGGTGAAAGTATCATATCTGGACACAGTCTGTGTGTTTAAGAATTTACAGTATGAGGGCTGAGTAGGTGAGTGGTAGCATATTGCTCAGATTTTGTGTCTCTGTGTGTGCATCCCATACTATCTCTTAAAACACACACACACTTCCATACACACACTTTCATACACACTTAGACACTCACAGAGACATACTGTAGGAAAGGATGGGATTTACTGTCTAAAAATGGCCAAAGAGGAGGAGGAGAAGGAAGAGGAGGAGGGGAGGAGACGAAGGCAGGGTAAGTGAGAAGATATGTGGAAATGTAGCCAGCGAAGAGGGGGATGTATTTCTCTCTGAGCTGACATGGAAAGGAATAAGGGGAGAAGAGGACAAGTCACAAGGGAGAGAGAAATGAGGAAGGGAAAATCCGAAAGAAAAATAAAAACGGAGAGAAATGGCCAAACGCAAAATATAGAAATGTAAGGGAAGCCGGAGAAACAGAAAATAAGCTGTCATTTTCTAAGTGAGATTTATATATTTGTAGGACAATAACGATGAACCAATAACTCAGATCATTTATTTAAGCCAGAGTAAAAAGGGAATGTCCATTTTTCTTGTTGCGTTAGGGGCTCTGCCAGTACACACACACACATACACGGACACGGCACGCACACAAGATTTGGGCCGACTGAAAAGCGGATGGCACAACAATCTCCAGGGCACAATGCTTCACTCCACCCACTCATCTCCGCTGAGACGATTGAGTGAAGAAGAAAGAGGGGGGAAAAATAAAGAGGTGGGAGGGCAAAGAGCTGTAATAAAAAAAAGAAAGAAAAAAAGTAGAGAGAGTGTGCTAGAGAGAGAAAACAGCAGGCGAGACAAGGAAAGGAAAGATGAAGGTAAGGAAAGTGGAAAGGATGGGGGGAGGTGGATGACACAGCGGAGAAAAGAGAAAGAGGAGTGTATGTTTGCGTCACATCTGCAGTGGAGGAGAACTGCCTGACAGCCATCCGACGCCTGCTGAATGACAATCTCCTCTCCTCTCTCAGGTGGCTGGCTCATCCCTCCTTCCTATTCTTTCTTTTCTTGGAAGAAAACACTTTGCTTTGCTTGCCCTACAATGTCCTTGAAACTCATGATACACTGGGCTCGCTGCGCCGGTGTGATTTCACACCTGGCAATCCATCTTTTCTTAGACAATATGAGTTCCCGTAGCTTGTATGCCAAGCCAATACCACGTCATCGCAGTCGATAAACTATTACAGTGGAATCAATGCTCAACGTGAAACACAGATTGAATACAGTCAAGGTTCACCTGGTGTAATTCACAGTCATCTGCTACCACAGTGTTGAAGCAATGCTTAACAATGGCCTTGTTAATGGTGACTATTTGGCGAGTTTTCTTAAAGCCTGTAAGTGCAATGTCTAAATTGTCATCGGCGGGTTAATGGGCAGCAACATTTGGAGTCATTTGTATGTGACACGTGTCCTTGAAGCAAGCATGTGACATTTTGGAAAAACAGTTGGATGTCAATCCCACAGTCTGATGAGAATCAATATTAATTAAACCTATATTAGGTCAGGATGTTAGCACTATGATTGGAAGCAGACAAAAGTGGCTCCATCAACAGTAAAAACAAAAAATTATTAACATATCCTGTTTCCTATTGTTGCAGTTACATGGTTAATATCCGCAAGACCTATCATTTGCAGATGTGCCTTAAGAGTGCTGGTAAGAAGACCAATTAAGATTTAAGGTTTATTCAGTTGTAGCCACTTAATGCTATACAAGAACTGAAATTAGGTGGTTGTATGCCTTCACAAACCATTGAAGTTGCATTTACAGTTTACATTAATGTCTGTGAAAACATGGATGCTTCAGATATCTTCCTCCCTGACCGTGCAGATGATTTATACAGTCAGCACAGTTTTAAGGTGGGCACCTGAGATTAGATTCACCAATTTAGTATCTGATCAAATGTCTCTCCCTCTCTGTTCCTGAGATATGGCCTTGAATAATGGCCAGAAATGTGGTTTTTCAGAACATAATGAAGCCACAATGGAGTTGACCTTTTGGATATAAAATGTCATCAATTCATCATTTTATCATATTAAAAAAAATGGTGAAATTTTGTTTTAATTTAAGTATGAATTCTTGAGTTATGGCCTAAAACATGTTTTGTGAGGTCACATTGGACTTTGACCATCAAATCTTCATCCCTTCATTATTAAGTCAAGGTGGATGGCTGTGCCAAATTTGAGGAAACTCCCTCAAGAGCCTCTTAAAAAATTGCATTCATGAGCATGATACGGATGCAAGGTGACAGTAACCTTGACCTTTGACCATCAAAATCTGATCAGTTCATTGATGTGTCCAAGTGAACATTTTTGCTGAATTTAAGGTTTGCTTTTTTCTTCTTATGCATAATATACTCTTAAGTCCACTCCAGCTTTGTCCAGCACATAAGAGACCCACTGATAGAGCCGACCATAGATTGCACTCTTTCCATACATCTTTTAGCTGTGCATAAATAGAGAGGAAATACACTTTTATTTAGCTACACGGCACCAGTATGTTTTTGGGACCCAACCACTTTTGGTGTTTAAGACTGGCTCTTACAATAAAGCACTGGTCAATATCTAAAATTTAAACACAATATGGTGTCCTAATTAAATATAAAGGCGACAGGTTGTGAACACTAACCAGCTACCCCTCACCCTGCACTGGCTTCCACTGGCTCCTTAAATTCAATTCAAGACTCTGGTACACAGTTGAATGCACTTATTGTAAGCCACTTTGGATAAAAGTGTCAGCTAAATGAATATAATGTAATAAAATGAAAGAATAGCCAAAGATACTGTTTGCAAAGGCATGCATGCAACTTGCAGATCCTATATTAAGTGAGAGCCATGCAAACAGTGCAGGTACTTGACTCCCAGCGTGCTCTACACAATAAGTTTAATTTGCTTTCATTAGGAGGGAGATTATACCTCCTTAAAAGTGACACTTACAGGTATATGAAGTCATTTATTCCATCAGCTACTGGCGTTTTAAACTGAATGTAATTTGGCCCGTTAACCGCCATGGATGTGCAGTACAGTTCCCTCGTTTCTTTTTTATAAAAGCTTTCTCTATATAGTGTTAGTGGCAGTTATGACCATGACAGTGGCATTACCGTTTTTGTATTAATTATCTCTTATGAGACAAACTGGCCCTTGGGGACATTAAACTGCTACTTGACTCTGTTCTGTATCAGGGATATGATACCTATAAGTAGTCTAGTAGTTGTGGTGATGCTACCTGTTGTTCCATCCTTTTTTCACAGTGCCACTCACACAGTACTGCATACATGGTCTCTGACTAAATCTAATGGACAGCTGCAGTTAAACAGATTCACAAGCATCTAAAATAAAGATGAGCCAAACATTAGCTGACTGACAAACGGCAGTTAAGTAAAGCTCACTGATATGAACACAGTTTTTGCTTTCGAGGAGCTCAAGTTTACCACAGGCACTTCCTTATTTCCACAACTGTCACCTGTCCGGCCTGTAAGTGCAGCCATGTTTATTTGAGTCTTGTCACCGTTAATTAACAAGAGCAGATGATGCAGCTGCTCCACAGTGGGTTTAACCATTCTTTAACTGATAGACAGGAATCTATGCTTGAGCTATTTAAGCTGTTCCTCTTACTCGATTTAAAGTCTGCTCATGAAGGAGCCTGCTAAATAAAATCCATTAAAAACAATTCTGTTCTTGCTTGTCCGTGATGGATTTTTGACAAAACAATTTTGTAGTTTTCTTGTAAGTTATTGTCTGAAAAAGTTATTTATCAGAACACTTTGTACCCTACAGTTTTTGTTTCGGGCTGTCATCTTGTAAATCATCATAAGGTCCAGATGAACATATCAGAAAAAAACAAAACCTGATTAACTGTCATAGTTCAGTGATGTGTGTGTCCTGGTGCGTATTGAAAAGGTACAGTGGCTGTGACTGAAATTGCAAAAGAGTAAAGAATTTACACAGAAGACTGAAGTGATTAGACCCCATCCTGAAATTAATTAACAACCTGTGAAGACAGCAGATGACATTTTCCCCTGGTGGTACAGTATCTAGACACTGAGAGGACTACAGTGATTTCCTGCCGGTGACTGATAAAACTGAAGCGATCTCATTAGTATACCCATTTGTACGGTGGCAACACACGCATACACAGATATACACGCATATGTGCAGTATAGCCTCGCACACACCAACACACATGCCTAAAGTAGTAATTTATGTAGACAAGAAAATGTCTTTTCTTCACAATGTTTTCTAAAGATGTGATATTTATGGTCCAGATAGAAAAATGGATTGCCATGATGACGTTCGCGCCTCCCTCAGGACACATTTTTAACATATTGGTGATCATTTGATTTTTCAGCAAATGAATTCATCAGGTCCACATATCATGTTTCCCAATACTCTAAATACCTGCAAAACCAATTCAATTATCATGAGCCTCAGCTGTAGGTTACTTTGTGGTTAGCATAATTAGCAAGTAAAGCTAACATGCTGACAAAAATGGTGAACATGCAAACATTACACTTGTAAAAAAGTAACATGTTAACAATGTTGCTGAAAACGTGTGTTTACATTCACATTAAGCTCATGACACTGTTGTACAGCCCCACAAAGCAGCTAGCATTGCTGCAGACTCTTTAGGGGCCAGTAGCTGTCATTCTGTTCATATTCTATGTCATACTGCTTCATAAAACTCCTATCCCAGCACTTTTCTAATGTTGGGTTACATTTCTGTAGTATTTTTGTAACTAACTAAAAAAAAAAAAAAAAATCTGACATTCAGTTGTACTTAACACTGTGATTGGTTAGCTATGCCAAAGTGAAAGAGAAGCCAGGGCTTGAACTTCTCTATGTAGCTTTCTTTTTCTCTCTCTTCCAGGAGAGACTAACCAAGGGAATAACTACACAACAAACACTTGATTTTCGATGACCTTGAAGAACGAAACTCTTACGAACCAGTTGCGATCAAGCATAACCTGACCCTCAAGGTGTCGGTATGATTGAAACACACTTGCTGGTACGGGGTGTTGTTCAAAGTGTTTTCTGCTGTTTTGAACTGCAATTCAATGAATCATACAAATGGGGATAAAAAAAACCTTTTGGACAGCATCTTGCAGTTGTTGTGTTTCACTGAGAGAAAAGTTTAAATCGTGCATATTGTACGTTCACACCTCTGTTCAGTTCTTAACTTGACATGGTTATGCAGGCAGGTGGACCAAATGCAGACACAACAGGTGGGCAACAGGAGCTTGAGGAAAATAATTATATATGTACCAGATTGTGGGAACAGTTAGACAAAGGTAAAACAGAATGGAATGGCTTGAAACCAGAGGAGCCCAAATGAGAACCAAAAACAAGAACTGCAACACCAGGGTACACTGACCGTGACCTGACAAGGAACAAAGGAAAACACAGGTATAAAACTAATCACAAGATCAAGACACAGCTGGAGAAGGTGGACACTGGAATAAGGAGATAAACACAATGGCTGGCTACAATGGAGGAAGCCAGTGCAGGTAAAAACACGAGGGTAGACCAAACGAGACTAACACATCAAAGGTTTCCACTTTTTTTGCTGCCCCAAAACGTAATGCACAGTCACAACTCAGCAACTCGGGTGTCAACTAAATTTTCCAATTTCCCACTGACAATTACGACTGGAGGGCTGCACAAGTGCTCATAATTTGTAAATATAGTAAACGTGATATTTCCGAAGAGCACGTGAAGGCAATGTAAAACAAGAAATAACACTTAAGGAGATAAAACAAAACATTAAACAAACTACAAACCCAACTGGATCGAACCCTTTACACACCTGTTGGTGTATAAAGGGAGCATGCTTATCAAACTGAACTTTCATAAAGTTACAAAAACTGTCAGACGCAGTTCCCTGATGCCAAAATTGGAAGGTGTGGGGAGACACTGTTTGACAATTCAGCAATGACTTCATGTGAGGAATACTGATGCCTTTAGTCTGAGATAAAGCCAAACAGAAACAGCTGGGCCCACTGACCAAGGTGCTCAGAGGACCATGATCTGCGAGAAAATACTGGGGAGCATTTTACGCACCTGTGCCCATATCCATGACTACATGTGTAACAGAGCTGTAATGTATAAAACAAGATTCTCTTGGGTTTCATTAAATAAAATAATAAATATGAACACATAAATATATTCATGCATTTGCATATACCAAGTGGTACTAAAGTACAAAGTTTAGGAACTTGCACTTTACTTAAATATTTTCTTTTCAAGCCACTTTATACTTTTACTTTTTTTTTGAGAGGGGCTTGTACTTTTTACTTCACTACATTTATCTGACAGCTTAAAGAGTTAGCATAATATGATGTTTTGTTATAAATTCTGAAATGATAAGTCAATTAATAAATTAGTCAATGGACAGATTATCGATTGGCAACTACTTTTGATCAACACTGAAGTCATTTTCGGTTTCTGTTTTTTTATTTTATTTTTTATTTTGGGCATTGAAAAAATAGTATTTAGATTTTTCTGCAGTGAGTACTTTTACTTCATACTTAAAGTAAGGCCTGATTATGCATACTTACTTTAAGTAATATTTTCTCAGTGTAACTTTAACTTAAAGTAATGTATTTTCACAGTGTAGTATTGGTACTTTTACTTAGGTTACAGAACTAAATACTTCCTCCCCCACTGCACATACTTGCATATAACACAGCTCTTATACAGTGTAGGGTTCACACATACACACATATCCAAGCTTCCTCTCATTTTATCTGACAGATAAATGAAGGGCGGCTTTCACCAGACACTCAATTTCACTTTAAATGGAGTGTGTGAAGTGTGTGTGTGAATGTCTGGGAGTGTGTGCTTTGGGGAGTTAAAAACGCCTCACAGTTCCTCGACTTTCATTCCTCTCCTCTTTCCTGCTCACTTACGTAGGACTTTGAGAAGAGTGGGAGATTATAGTAAGATTGAGGAGATTAAGAAGAGGAGGCAGGATCAGGAGGAGAAGGAGTCTATGCGATGGCAGGAGATCACGGGTGGGAGGAGTTAAGGAGACAAAGGAAAACTGTGGATGAAACGAGGAGGAAGAGGAGAGTCGTCCATTAAGGTGGGGAGTGCTTTGGTGTCCTTGGGCCTCAGGTCAATAAAGCCATTACATTATAGTGGCACAGGCACACACAAACATTGTCAAGGCTGGCCAGAGACCTCACTGTGTGTGTGTGTGTGTGTGTGTGTGTGTCTGGGTGTGTCTGTGTGTGTGTGTGCGCACGAGCAGTGTACAGGAGACAAATGAGTGACACAGCATGAACAGGCAGTCTGCTAGAGAGACAATTTGTCATCGTGAGCTTGAGCTTTACCTTTGACAGGAACACACACACACTCACACACACACACCCACACGCATGCACACGCTCACCTACACACACACACACACACACACACACACACACACACACACACACACACACAAACCCAGAGGGCTTCAGTTCCCAATACGCTCACATCAAAGCATATATTCTTTCATTCTGTATTCTGCCATTTTTCATCTTCAGCTCTGTATGTCCATGATAAGGATAACATTCGATTAGCTGTCCCTGTGCTTTCATATCTTCCCTGTGTCACTTACAGGCACCCAAGCTGCATCTATAAAGTGTCTGGACTCTGACACGATGGAACAGATGAACAGCCGTCTTCTTATGCTAGAAGTTGGATTACAAAGGAAACTACATAGCATGTAAGTCAAATATCTGAACAAATCTTGTAAGAGAACCACCAGCTGGATAGTGAACAAACAGAGCTAACTGTGATTCCAGATAACAGACGAATGGCTGGGATACCCATGTCGAGTCATACACTGGGTAACCGATATCAGACCTTATGATACACGCACATTGCGGGAGTGCTTATATGAGTGCACGATAAATCTTCCTTGATGACGTCTAAGCCTGTCGCCTGAAGCTGTTTCTCCTTGTACCATTACTCCCAGGCTGTTCTCATGCACTGTTCATACCTTTTCCTAAAAGTAATGCACCAAAATGAGCCTGTAATTCATCCATAACCCACATATTTTGGAATGTTACGATCATATGACTAATGACAGGATTAAAAAAGTATGTGGTCCTGAGCAGTCCAGTTAGGAGACAAATTGGGGTGGTGGATGGGTTTCCCCTGGGTGGCCAGTGTAGGGAACCATGTGAACTCTGAGTCATTTTAAGGTGCATCCTCACCATGATTCTTTTCCTAAACCTTACCCCAGTAACTTTAGTTCCCTAGACCTTACCTTCTGCAACTTTAGGTTATTTATTTAACTCTTTGCTTTAAAGACGTAACGTCATTCATGGGCCACTAATGCACAGGTCATCATACTAACTGTTGTGCATGCATTTTCATTGGACATCATATGAGCCGTTGTATAAGGTTATGTTATTTCTCCCTGAAATAAAAAAAGCACAAAAAATGTCCATATCTAGTTGTGTCAACCACTTTTCATTAATTTCTGTTGTAATTTTTATAGCAATGGTATATAATGTAATAAATTCTTTTTTTGTAACAAAACAAATAGTGATGGGCTCCATGGCTTAGAGCAGCATTTCCCAAACTTCTCCTCAAGTACTATAGATCTCGCCCTGCTGCAACACAGCTGACTCAAATGATCAGCTTGTTAATAAGCAGCTTTTTAGAGCTGGGAGAAAAAACTTGTATTTCACTTGCTATTTACGACATCTATTGCTCGTCTGTCCGTCCTGGAAGAGGGATCCCTCACTATCCTCTACCGCTCTTCCTGAGGTTTCTTCCTCTTTTTTTTTCCCCGTTACAGGGGTTCTTTTTGGGGAGTTTTTCCTTGGGTGATGTGAGGGTCTAAGGGCAGAGGGATGTCGTACACTGTAAAGCCCTCTGAGGCAAACCATGTTTTGTGATAATGGGCTATATAAATAAAACTGACTAAAACATGCAGGACAAGTGGTACTCGAGGAAAGGTTTGGTAAACTCTGGCTTAAAGGTTTACTTTACTACAAATGATTATTTGTATGTCTATTACATTTGTATTACATTTAATTTGAAAAGAAAACTTTGTTTTTCTTACATGAATCCACAATAAACGAAAAATCCCCAAATGGCTAAAATTTTTATAGCACTTCCACATAAACAGCACAGGGGTACTACTGGTCTGTGCATGAGACGGTTGACGTGGATGTGTTTTAAATGTTATGGTTTCAGTGAAAGTACATGTGAAGCACTGAGCATATGATTGGATAAATGAGACTTGGATTATACTTTACAACTTGTAAACAAATATGTTGATGTAGTGTTGCTGTTGTTTAACACTTCAACACTATGATATCAATTTATATAGAATTTTTGCCTTTTTGGAGTTTTTGTTCAATATGGAGGCATGACAGAAAAAACACTATTCTGCCCAAATTATATATAACAAATATCACTTAGGGTCTGAAGTATACCTTTAGGGGTCATACACATGTGGTGTCTTTAGCCACCAGGAAAACGCGAGGTGCTGGGTGATGCTCGTGTCCACTCTGTGCCAACTTTCATGAGCACGGAAGCAGGTTGCATCTGAGTTTGCTACGCAACCATAACCAGCACCGTATTATAGCCTTCTTACCAGAAATCCCAAGCGAGAGCTAATCGTCTTCCAGCTGTTTCTTAAGTGTGTATTGGGCCTAAAATATTATCTGTGGGACAAATGTAAAGCTCATATTATCCCTGCATTAAAATGATCAACTTGTCCTCCTGATATTTACAGAAGAAAGAAGAGATATCTGCTGGTTATGATTGGCTGTTTCTTATCACATGACATGCGTTCCAAAGGTTGAACTTTGGCTGTCTTAGGGTGCAGCTATTGCTCCCTGGAAAGTAGGGGCTTGGGAACGTGTGGAGTGACTTATGAGCGTGTCTGCTTCACATCTCCTCTAAAAACAGTAGAAATTAGTGTGATAATGTGTGAACTTGAGTAAACCTTAAAGAACTTGTGTTTTTGAGAGAAGCGACAAATGGATGAGCCCTATTTTATTAAACCATGCAAAGTCTGAAAAGGAAGACTGAACATTTTTTTTAAAAAAAAAACGATATTACATCCCCATTGGTCTCAGAGATAGGTCCACCTTCCACAGCCCATGGAGGAAAATAAAATGTAAAATACTGCCCCTGGGCCTGGTCAGTGTTGCATGAAATGGTAAAAAGAGGTGTGTTATGTGGTACAACACAAGTGTGCATTGCAGTGTGCATTTGTAGAAGTGGCCTGTAAATTATATGTTTCTGGATGTCTTCAAATGAGTGGTGGCCCTCAAGTCCACAAATGTCAAAGAGTGCGTACTTATTCAGGGAATAAAAATCTCTCACCCAGTATACCAACTGGAGATTGTGTGGAAAATGTGTCAAAGATGACAAATGGAGATAAAATCTGTAATCACAGTGCAAAGTTTCTCTTGGGACTGTTTAACACAGATTTTGGAGAAGGTAAGATCTTGATGGAAATATCTTTTGTTTTTTTTTTTCACCTGCAGCAGCAGCAGCAGCAGCAGAACACTGTGTTAACAATGACTTAAATTTATAATATGCAGGATTTTACTCACCTCTTAATCACATTTAAAGGTTTGTGGCAGATTTTTTTCTGCAGAGACTCTGCCCTCTGCCTGTATTTTATTATTTTCTAACTGGGGATGTTTATGGGTAAACATACCCACAACACTCAGGTGAGATCAAGGCTTTATAAAAAGGTTGCGACCAGGTGCCAGACCGTAGGCAACAGGCATCCAAGAGAAACAGTGACAAAAAAATGCAAATGTAGCAATGCGAAATGCCAAATGAATGAATCTGGGGTTGGCTTTAGCTTTCACTTTGGCTTGCGAGCATGTTTACAAAACAGTAACTGACAATCCTGCATGGAATAGCTTTTCAACAGCAAATACAACTCTAACAACACTGTAAAAAAAAGACAAACTATTCTTTGCTCAACAACAAAATGCGTTTGTATTGAATATAAAAGCCACCTTCAAATAACGTTATGTGCATTACATCTTAAGTATTTTAAATATATATTCTTATTAGTGAAATACATTCTGAGAGAAACAGAGCAATCATGTTTTTAGTATTTCGTTTTTTTAATTTTTCAAATTATTTTTTCCAATATCTACACATAGCAACAAATATTATTTAAATAGCAAACACAAATTTCAGTGCTCTTGTTTTTTCTGAAGTTGCTTTTTCTGCTTAAATGAACAACTGATTTTAAGACCCCAATCATCTCAGTGTTTGTAGCTGGGCTGAAAAAGTGACATCACCTCATGACTGTGGATGGCAAACATGTAGAAGGTTTATGGCCTCACACACACAGACACCCTCCTCTCCTTAAATAATAATAAAATAAAATAAATTCAAATAATACTCTATTTATGCCACTATCGTCTGTTTATTCAACTTTATTCTCTTATTTTTCAGCAGGTTGCCTGTCCTGAGTGTTTGCGTGTGTGTGCATAAATCTTTCAGGCTTTTATTCTGTATCACTTCTTGGACCTATTTCTTTTTCTCTCTAGAGAGTTTTTCTGTCAGTCACTGATTCTCTGCAGTGTGTGCGTGTGTGTGTGGGTGTGTGTTTGCGTGTGTGTGTGTGTATGTATGTGTGTGTGACAACGAAGAAGTGGCAGAGCTGTGTATTACTTCTTTTCATGCATTTGGTTTGTGTGTGCCTGTCAGTATTCTTGTGCTTTCTTTAATTATCTGTGATCTGTTGTGTGTGTGTGTGTGTGTGTGTGTGTGTGTGTCTCAGCCCTCAGCCCCCCCATGGTGCAGTAATGAGACATATTGGCTAGACAGAGCCTTGCGAAGGTCACGCTAAATTGAGGCACTGAGGAAGAAGGGAAGGCGTGACTTGTGCGACTGTGAGCCTCTAATGACGAATCAGAATAAACCTGCGTTAAATTAGCAGGCAGATATCGTCCCGTAATGACCCGATAAGGAGAAAAAAGTCAAAGATGGAGAAAGCCTAGCAGGAGATGTGAGGTGGAGAGGCATCATTAGAAGACACAGCTAATTATTATCATGTTACGTGAACCTGACGACACAAAGCGTGCACAGCTGTCAGAGTCATTTGAATGACTTAATCAAAGGCATACTGGCTGT